>NC_091821.1:140616070-140793570 GCF_038994185.2 Dermacentor albipictus
CAACGTTCGCTACGTCGAGCTAAAGCACCGAGCCAGCCGTGTTCAGGAGGAAAATGGCGCGAACGAAAAAGAAAAACACAAGCAACAACTCAAGATCCGCGCGTTTCCAAGGGCAACGGCAGGGAGACCAATCGTCGTGCAGAAAAACGGGGGCAAAACTGGTTGCCGCGGGGGGGACACGCAAGGGGCGTGGAGGAGGCGAGGACTTCGCGCGGTGGCGGCAGAGTTCAAAGAGTGGCGGTACTTTCAAATTATCAAGGGATTTTAATCCGGGTGGGAGCGCAGTCACGTGGTGTTCTCCATAATTCGCGGTGTTTATTTATCACTCGGAAAAAAATTAGCGCGCAATTAGTACGTCGCTGAAAATACCGCAGTTAGATGCCCCTTGGCTGTGCCTTCAAATGCCTCATTGACACTCTGATAATTAGAATAGTACGTCTCGAGTTAGATAATCAATTACAATTACGTAATTAAATCTCAGTAACGAAAAATTAGTGGCAGCTACTCCACTGTACGGTAAACAACATGCTCTAGGTTTCCTTCGAGTAACGCATTGCTCTCTTTTTAAATCTTGGTGCACGATAGTTAATTGGGACGTCCCTGTATATATTTATTATCGTTGCATTCAATTGACGATGTTTCCATCCCTAATAAATGTTGTAAATTGTTAGAAATGTATTTTTTTTTCATGAGTCGTTAGCATTGCTTACAGGAAAGAGAAGCAATGCTGAGACACACAACATTCACATGCATTCCACACACCGTTGATAAAAGATTGCTGAAGGGGTCACTGAAGTTTATAGGTTTTTTTCATGGTCAAAAAAGCACGCAAAGCAATTTGAAGCGTGGTGTACAGCAACATATTCATTCTCAAGGCATAGGCTATCCATACCTTTAGAAATAATTGTTAATTGGCTACACCATCTCTTTCAAAAATATATTAAGGCGGAATCCTTTAATGGCTCATTGTCAATGTCATGTGCCGTTAGCAGAAACTGTCGCAGCTTTCCGGCCTCCTGATTGGTCTCCTCTGTGTCGTGACGTCACTGTTGCTAGGCGCAGGTGTGCGCCTCCTGATTGGCTCGCGTGCGTGACGTCACTGTCGTCAAGTGCAGGTGTCGGGGTGGTTCGGCACCACGCGGGATGACTCATCACATCGGCACGCGTGGCGGCCGTGTGTTCGACGGTGCGCCCTGACGTCACTATCGTCAGGCGCTTGAGGTGGCCTCCCGATTGGGCGCTGTGTGGCCTGACGTCACTGTCGCGAGGCGTGCGTGGCGACCGTCTGCTTGGGTGTGGTGTGGCGGCGGCGGTGGCGGCAGTTTATTTTTCGGTATCGTGTGGGAAGGATGCCTCGTCTCGCCAAACCAGTGTCTCCCAACACGCGACGTGCGGCAGCCGCTGAACGCAAGCGGCGCTCAAGAGAGGCTGAGCGTATACGTCGCATGCATCAGGGCGGCGAGGCGCGTCCGTCACCAGAGTCCAGGGACGTGACGGGCCAAGAGAGGCAATGCGTTTGAAGCGATTGGCTGCATCTCCGGGTACCAAGGCAAATGAAGCTAAAAAGCGCCGTGACCGCCATCTTGCCGCGGCAAGCCGAGCAAGTACAAGTCAATCGAGCGAAGTGGATGATGAGGATGGCCAACTACACCCCGTAAAAAAAGCCCCAGTAAAATTTCAAGTGAAAAGGTCGAGGAAAGTCAAAACAAACCTCAAACAATATGGGTGACAAAGCTCTGGTAATGGCACTTTAGATGTGCGTTGGGGGGGGGGGGGGGGGGCTTCGGCATCGCCCCGGAGGGGGGGGGTCTCAACTCCCACCGGAAAACTCCGGAGGGGGCTCGGACCCTGGAGCTCCCCCGTAGTCGGCACCTATGATTGTAATCATCGGTTATTTTTTTAGTTTCACAATTTCGAGAGGTACCATGACAGAGTGGAAGGCAGGAACATGCAGGACAAAGTATGGATCGAAAATTGCTGGTTTGCTTTGATGGCTACAGTCGCAAGATTCTCACCACGAGGAGCTGTGTTTGAGCAACCTCATAGTGAAACCGTGAGTTCGGTTGCGCGTGTGGCAGTGTGCGTTGTGGCTTGGAGGACGCGCTATGCTATAGTCAGAAGCTAGCTGTCACAAGGCAAAAAATTGGCGAGACATTCAGACATACTGTTATGAACCCGCAGATCAAACTATCGCTTCTCCCACCAGAAAATAGGTTGGGCACCTACAATTTGGAACCGCAAGCACAGAAGGACGAGGAGCTTGAAGAGTACCGCACGCATTTCTGGGAAGCGCAACGTTGATCTCGGCTCGACACCAGTAATACTATAGTAAAGCCGGTGCCACACGGGGCACACTCGATCGCGATCGAGCCCTATTGCGATTAAATTACTTGATTATGATAGGCTCCTTTGCGCAAACGTTGCAACAACTGCGTAGATTCTTGTAACGACGAGTGCCTGTCCTGTTCAGTATCATCTTTGTCTTTGTTAATTTGCACACGTTTTACTTCGCTCAAAAAATACGTCTTATCGCATAAAGATTTTCGTGGTGTTTAAGCGCAGTTAACAGTTCACAGAAAGTACCAACAACTGCTCGTGTAAGGCGAATCACGAACTAAACCACGCTGAACCAAAATCAAATAGGGGTGTGCCCGCAGAAGCCACCTAGTGCGAAGGAGATGAATCACAGATTCGTACATTTTTAAAGCTTTCTTGTTATGATTCAGTTGTAATAAATTTGTTATTGTCACATATTCATAACTACTGAATATTAACATCACTCATCACCAGTGGCTTGGGTATACTCTTTCTAGATGAAATGTGGATCTTGCCGCGGTTTCAGCCGGGTTCAGCGGCCTCGGCAGTTTCAGTGGTTTCAGGCGGCAGAAGCCGGTGCAACAGGAGTTTCGAGCAAGGCGTAGTTGTAGTGCTGCTGAAAAGTTGTGGGCCGGTGACGCTCGATGTATTGCTATGCGCTTTTTGAAGTTATTTCTCTTGTATGGTTGTTGAGACGGTGTATGGTGTCGTTTGAAAACACGTGTGACATGCAGCAAGCCTGACAGTGTTTATATTTTGTTGTGATGGCTTTCATCGAACCTCCGAACTCGGAGAGGTAGGTGTTTCGTTTAGCAGTATATACTCTGCTGCGCGCTTGAAGTTTTACCTATTCGCTCTGATATTGGCTGTGTATAAATTTCCAAAATGGCTGGCTTGTAGTCACGATATAGCCTATCGTCCTATTTAATAGTCAATATAGGGCGATTTCGAAGCTTCATCATTGTCCGGTGCCAGGGTGCATTCCATGGCTTTTAAGTTGTGCTTTGGAAATTCTGTGATTCCTGTTTTTATTTTGTTAAATCTGCAAAGAGAGGCGTTAGCGATGTTTCAAAATAGATAGGCGTGTCGCTAGATTATATTGACAGTAGGATAACACCACTATTTCCGAAGGTTGCGAAACCGTATGAAACCTACTTGTTTCGTTGCATACTCGCGTGTATGCAGTTCTGTTCCTGTTCTAGGCTATATTACAGATTTATCCTAAGTTATTCAAATATATTTTAACCTCTAAATGCACTGCGCAAGCGTGCACATTCCTTGCAAAAAGCGTCATTGAAAATTCCCTGGAGTGAACGTTCGAATATAGCCATGCGAATGCGCACTTTATTGCAATAACGTGCTGTAGCAGAGCTTCTAAAGCACGTTTCGTGGTAGATTTTTATGAATTACTTCTAAGCAGTAAGGGTCAGATTGTTTACTAAATTTGTCTATAAAAGCATTAAAATATTCCACCTGAGAATGGAACTAACAGGCGCTGCAAATAGGTCAGAGAGAATCCTGACGACAAACGGTGCACACTAACAACTAGACAGCTTATTGATATCACGCCATGAACATACATTGGGTGAAATGCAAATACAACTGGAAAAAAACATGGTGTAACATTCTAAGTGAGGTCAGTGCTAGTCAGAAGCAATTGCTACCGGCCAAGACAGTAAATGTCCCCTTTGCAGTAGTTACCCATTTCTATGTAGTGCGAGCTTACATGATTTTCGCAACATTTGCATTGCAGGTGTACTTTATGTTTATTTTTTCCATTTTACTTTCTGTGGTTCAGCCACAAAAACAAAGCACATTGAAACACAGACTATTGCATAGGCAGGCTGTGCAGGTGCTTGTTCATATGCTTACCTGTTTTCTAACTTGGTAACATCAGCTTGACAACAGGAGTTCGTATATTGCTCCAACATTCTGTGTAGTTTCTTGCTTTGTTCTTTTCACATACCCGGCGTGGTGGCTTTGGCATTGCGCTGCTAAGCCAGAGGGCGCGGGACCGAATCCTGGCCATAGTGGCTACATTTCGATGAGGCATAATGCAAAACATTTCCCTTTACTGTGCATTGGGTGCACATTAGAGAAACCCAGGTGGTCAAAATTAATCCGGAGCTGCCCCACTACGTTGTGCCTCATAATCATATTGTGGACTTTGTATGTAAAACCACAGAATTTAATTTTTTCTTTTCACATATTATTGTATGTATATATACATATCTACACGCCACACATACGAGATGTTAGCTCTTTTGCTGTTTATTTGTTGTTTTTCCATGGTTAGGCAGTTCCACAAAAACTTGCAAGTAGCATTGGCCAGGTTATTCGAAAAGTCTGGTACATCTGTGGGAGCTGTTGGTCTTCCCTCCTGTAGCTTGAAATTAAACTTTGCTGTACTAAACTAGCCATTCTACATTTCTGAGCTGATGTTCGTCATCGATTTCTGATATCAGTCTCCACCATCACCCACTCGCACAAAAATCCTGTAGGCAGTGCACTGTCAAAGCTTGTACCACTGCACATTAGGAGAAGCCTGCAGGGATCATAGGGATTTTATTGCCTGCTTGTCTATGTTCTTTGCAAAAGTATGTTTGACAGTGATGAGTCCTAAGCCCACAGGCTGCTGGCAAACCTTTACAAAGCACATCATCTATTGTAATTTCGATGGTTGTTCTTTGTAATTTCCTTTTAGCATTTTGTGCTATATACAGAGACATTGCCCATCTTAATCTCTGACAAATATGACCTCTTCGGAGGTGGGCGATGAATCTAGGTACTATGGTACTTGATGTCAACAAGATCTGAAAGTAGTGTTTTTGAGAGCTGTCAGTGTACATGCTCACTTAACAAGCTTAGAATAGGCTTAGTTCCACTGGTTATGCATATGCATATATTTATGGTGTAGGTGTTTAAAAGATTGCTTGTGGCAGGTAGCATAATTATGTGTTCTCAGCTGGATTACTTGAAATGGCAGACATTATTTAAATTACAAATGGTAGTGTTAAAAACTTTAAACATTTCTAACGAATCGCGCACAGTTTGTTGTCCACGAACTGATGCCATCTAACAATGTCGCAGTAACATCTGGATTTCCCCGGGAGTCTGTGCTGGGGCTATTACTTTTCCTAATATATTGGTGACATCAAAGCTGATATAAACTACAATATTAAGTTGTTCACTGACGACACCATTATATATAAGGAAATCACGAACTATACTGATCACATTGCACTAAATATGTTCCTGAACACCTTAGCTCTCTGGTGCTCTGATTGGCAAGTGTCAGTTAAAAAAAAAAAAATCTATCTATGACAGTAATGAGAAAAACCGAACAGTCTAACTCCACATACAAGATTAACGACAGTCCACTGGCTAAACTTTTAAAAAAAGTTATGGAATTTTACGAGCCAAATCCACTTTTTGATTATGAGGCATGCCGTAGTGAGGGACTTCGGAATTTTGGACCACCTAGGGTTCTTTAACGTGCACCTAAATCTAAGTACACGGGTGTTTTCGCATTTCACTCCCATCGAAATGCGGGCACCGTGGCCGGGATTCGATCCTGGGACCTCGTGCTTCGTAGCCCGACACCATAGCCACTAAGCAACCATGGTGGGTCACTAGATAAAGTTCAAGAGCATAATCATTTAGGTGTTACATTAACTACTTATCTCAGATGGTGCAAACATATTTCTAATGCCACTCCAGCTGCATTACACAAATTGTTTTTCCTCAAAAGTAGCCTTGCTGTTTCAACCATGCCTACAAAGCTGCTAGCCTACACAACTTTTTATACGACCATTTCTTGAATATGCTAACTCAGTCTTATTTCCACATTCGAAGATTAACATAACAATATTGGAAGCAACACAAAGAAAGGCAATGAGGTTCATGCACAACAAATTTAAGTGCACATATTCACTCACTAACCTTCTGGTTCAATCCGGGCTGAAAACGATGCCACAACATGCACACTTGAAATTCTTGTTTCAACTACTAAACGATAACTTGAAGATGGATGCTTCAAAATACATGTCATTTTCTCAGACTTGACCAGCACATAATAAACACAAGTACACATTAACGGAGTACCTCTGTAATGTTGTGTTTAAATACTCTTTCTACCCACTAGTCGTAGCAGGATGGAAGACTAGACCCTGCCATAACGAGAATTGTATTGCTATCAGAATTCATTGCGCACATAGAAAATATTGATTAAGCTGTTGCAACATCTCTATGTGCGGTAGCACTCCTTTTTTGTGTGTATGTCGTCTACCACTATGTGAAACTATGCTACTTTTTACCTAAAACTTGTATTGCTTCCCACCCTGTGTTTTTATTCTTTTGCGTGGTAATTTACTTGTGCTAACTAATGCATTTATTATTTCCGTAAAGCCTCAGTATATGGTTAAAACACGTTGGCAGGCTAGTTGGTTAGAATCCATGGTAGAGTGTATAAGCGTGACTGAACGAGGACGTAAAAAGAAACAGATACACAGAGAGAGCGCTTTCTCGGTGTATCTGTTTTTTTCTACTTCCTCATTCAGTCATGCTTATACACACTATCTCAGTATATGGTTAAGCTTTCTTTTTATTCCTGCCTAGTTTCATTCTGTAGTACGATAGCTAGCTGGGCGAGTTAGTACATCTGCATTATTACTACATACAGCACCTACTAAAAACAAGTACAAAGAAGAGTGACGAAACAGGAGTGCTGTTAAAAATTGGGTGCTTCTAAAAAACATTTTTCCTTGTTGTGTAGTGCAAGCAACGCCTGGCTTACGCACCTGTCGCCACATTTATTAATTAGGTAGGCCTCTGAAATGAGGTGGGCCTTTCAATATTTATTTGTCCAGATTACGTGTGTGCGATCAAAAATGGGCTTGCAACTGCAAGCTGTGCAATGGGTGGCCAAATGTGATAGACCAGCATTCTTTAATCTGGAGGAATGTTCTTGCAACCTTTTGTTTGTACACCTGCCCGTTTGGCCAATGTAACAAGATACACATCACAGGGGAATCTCGTTCACAACATTGTTGTGGCATGCCATGCATTTTGGCCTATGTTTTAGCTTACATCATTCGTCAACTTTTGTTGTTCCTTTCACATTGTATAATTATGTTTGCCTTTCTTTCTTTATTGTTTGAATTATTTTTTTTTGTAAGCCTGTATTGCCTACCTGCCAACACTCTCAAACTAAAGCAGCAGTATTGAAAATGAATAAATAAATAAACTGTATAATTAATTACTTAAGGTACATGTTGCAGTTGTAAAATTGAAGCCATCCACTGCACGAAGCATATCGGTTTACTAAGAACCCTAAAGCTGTGACTAGAGATTCGGAAGATGTGCTGAAATGCATAGATGTTCTGGGTATTATTTTCACAAATAAAGGTTTCTGTAAGCACTGCAAAACAAGACTATATGCAAGGCTGATGTATTTTGTGGTACATTTTGAAAACAGTTACTGTGAAACTTGTGCTAGTCTCAGGATTTTTGTTAAATGAACATGCCTCAATCACTTACTACCTTCAAATACACAGTTACAATGTCCCCTATGGAAATAACTATAAAGGTAATTAACAAATCATTGTTCATTAACTAAATGTAAGTTATCTTTGTTGGGAAAGTAATATCCACCTCTTCAACTGATTCTACTGAAGTGACATGGTTGTGCTATCTGCGGCAAGCAATTCTTAAAAATTGTGTACAGTTGACAGTAATGAGTAAAACACCAAAGATTAGTCTTTTACTATATCAAGTTTATTTTTCCGTCACTTTGATTACTCTGTGAACAGCCGAGTGGGTTTGCATTCCTACATAGGTCAAATCAACAGTTGTATAGATGTGTGCATCATAAATACATGTTCTGACTGGAAAACATGCATTTATAATGCAGGAATTTATACAAACATGCCTATATAGCATAATGTGCAGCAGCTGCTGACCTTGTGCTGTACTTCTGAATCGAAAAATTGTTAGCTTGCGAGTGTTTGTCAAGACTATCGCACAATACATTCTCACTTCCTGCTTTCTGGAAGAAGGGAAATTCTATAGTCAGGGTCCCAATAATGCTCTGTAAAGAGAGGTGGCCTACATTAATGGTAATCACTGTAGACTACTGCATGTTTTAGTTGCTTTTGTCATGCTTCTGCACATTTTCTCTGTTCTTGAAGTTTTTTTCCAAATGTGTATTTTGTGCACCTGCAGTAAGCCATGCACTTGTGTGCCAGTACCCATGTCATTGTCTTCATTCAGTGTCATTTCTCGTGCTTCTTTTCAGCTGCAAAATTTATACGAGAGTGCATGACTAAAAGCTGGATCATTGTGTACGTTTATTGATGGCACCCACTGGTGTACTTAATGCTGCCCATCTTCTGACAGATTTTCTCTCCTACTCTTGGAGCCCGGGGAAATTTACTTCAAGGATTACAGTGTGTACCTTTATCCTGATAATGTGAAAGAGGCAGAAGCACAAAGAAGGTGAGGATTATACTGAGGGGATCATTTTTGCCTGCTTATCAGCATTTTCGTCTTGCCCAAAATTTTTATTGCAGGAGGCAAAAGGGACGGCTCAAAGTGTGCTCAAAGTCCATTCTTTTTGTACCTGAAGACATAAGCCATCCAATACTTAAGGTACGGGGGCATTTTTTTCTGCACTAAGCCAGTTTCACTGGCTTGGTAAATTGCTACTTATTGCTAGCATTAACAGTGCAAGCATGAGATATTTCTCTTGTAGACCTGACAAAAGCATTGTATTTCTTGTGTTGATTCTTTTGAACTGCATGCCCAGCTGCAGTTGTAACTGAGTGCAGTAATCAACACTAGGTTCACTTTTTCTTTCTTTTTTTGTTACAGATAACATAATTAAACTACACAAAGATGCTCTAAATAGGTCTGCTCCTTAATTTTGCTCCATGCACTTGTTAAGTAAGAACCAGATCGACCTCCATATATGTGGTTGAAAAAGTGCACATGATTACTATCCATAAGCAAGTGCAAGTTTAAGGCATAACTCGTGATGTAGCTTAATAGCAAGTAATTAAGCTAGATTTTTTCAAAGTCGTACAATAAATTTGCTGTGCACAAAGGGAGTTGTTTTCCATTATGTAGCTACTGACAACAACGCATATGCATGTGTAGGAGCTACTGCCTTCACGGCATGACATGCGGGCTGCTGCATTGCTGTGTGGAACAGATGGTATGCGTAAAGCTTCAGCAGGGCACAGGAGCCATGAGAAGCATTGAATTTACTCATTGCCTTGACTTCCGGGCTTTCTTTTCACTTCCTTTTTATTAACATAATTGCACTCATCATCATCAATACATAGATCAAGGTGTTGGGCTGCTGAGCACGAGGCGCGGTATCGAATCCTGGCCACAGCAGCCGCATTTCGATGGGGGGAAATGCGAAAACACCCGTGTACTTAGATTTAGATGCACATTAAAGAACCCCAGGTGGTCGAAATTTCCGGAGTCCTCCACTACGGCGTGTCTCATAATCAGAGAGTGGTTTTGGCACGTAAAACCCCATAATTTAATTTAACATAGATCAAGGTGATACATATTCAGGTGGAGGCCCAAAGTAAAAAACTATGGGAAAGCTTCCTATCAGAATTGGATAAGGCGAATTTTCATTAAGCACAGGCATGAACTGAGCTTACAAAATAGTACAAGTGGTTAAAAAGCACATAGGAAAACACATACTATAACACCTATTTGCAGCACTTATTTAAACTAAGCCTGTCTACTTTGTTAACGGCACAGAGCAGTGACGTGCACCGAGCTCTTAAGGAAATTAGTGTTACCTGCCATGTTTGCTTAGTGGCTTTTGCATTGCGCAGCTAAGCATGAGGTCACGGGTTCAAATCCTGGCCACGGTGGCTGCATTTCTATGGGGGTGAAATGTAAAAGCGCCTGTGTACCATGCATTGAGTGCACTATAAAAAAGCCTAGGTGGCAAAAATGAATCTGTAGTCCCGTACTATGTCATGCCTTATAATTAGATTGTGGTTCTGGCACTTAAAACCCTAGAAGTAAAAAAAAAAAGAACTCTGTGCCCTTCCACTCTGTGAAGAAGGATGACCAGTGAAGCTGTGTATGTGGGCCCCTTAATAGCGAACTGCACCTCCGCCACGGGTCGGCCCGGCATTGCACTATCTTCGGGATTGGCCCACGTATCGGGTGTGCTCAACGCCTGCTTCACTTCTGCCGCGGGGTTGACCGGGTATTGTACTATCTTTGGGATCGGCCCATGTATGGGGAGTGCTTAATGACTGCTTCACCTCTGCTGCGGGTCAGGCCGGTATTGCACTATCTTTGGGATCGGCCCAATTATGAGGGGTGCTTAACACCAGCTTCACCTCCGCCACGGGTTGGGCCGGTATTGCACTATCTTCAGGATCGGCCCACGTATGGGGTTTTTGCACACCATAACGACATGAAAATTTCCTTGGATGGTAGAGGTATACAGCTTGGCTGTAAAAATTGTGTTCTGACATGGTCCCTCCACCTGTGAACATTTTGCAGGTATGAGTATGCAAATTCTGTTCACACAATGTAGATACTATTATACTGTTACAGAAGAATGATGAAGTGCAACAAATGTTACGTTTAGTTCAGTTCATAAGTGATTACAAGAACTAGAAGTAAAGAAAGATGACACTGTTGCCCAGTGCGAATGCTGGAATGAGTAACTTGCCTTCAATAATGCCATCCCAGTCACCATTGACTGCTTTTAAATAGCTCTGTCCCTCTAAGCAGGAAGTCCAGAGTTGTTAATAATGCTGTTTAGTGTAGATAAGTAAGACCGGAAGATTTTGTGAAAGTGAAAAGGGACTTCCAAAAAGTGTTCGGTCTGCAAAAGGGTAAGGCACTGATTGCATCTATGCTGTTGTCTGTATATAGAGAGGTAGACGCAGCAGCACCTGAATCAAGCATGGGAGGTGACACAAAATATAACAGAAAAAAATAGTTCAAAGAAAGAAGCCAGCTCTGTTTTCCATTCACTATTGTCGATTTCTCCTTTCTTCAGCATATATGATGACCTTACTTTGTGTTTGAATTTAAGCATGGATAAATTTCCAAGCAAATAAACTTGCTGTTGTTTTCAGTTTCCACTAAATGAATTCAGTATTGTGAAGAGATGGACAGGCCCTCTGCTCTCCAAGTAAGTTGTACTTAAGTATTTTCCAAAGGTTTACTATCTTTCATCTGTACCTAATGCTAAGAGTGGGCCACTGATATGCCTTATACATTTTTTTTGTTAACAGGCTGTACAGCAAGAATAGCGTCATGAATCTTCAAAATGACCAAGTGGTGGAAATGCTGGAAGGAAACTTTATTAAACCTTATGTGTTCAAAAGGGTATGGTAATTTTTTTTGTATAGTGAATTGCTAGTGTGCTTGCAATGAGCTTTTGGCTGTAACAAAACGTGGTTAAAAGCTGTGGCTGAATGACTGCAAGCAGCACTACTCACCCACTGTCAACATGGTTAGCCACTTGTCTCGCTTTTATGTTTTAGGTGAGACAGACTTCGTTATTGACTGAAAGCAGTTAGTTTTCATTTCATCTAACTTGGTTATGACTACTGAGGCTGGATTTTTTTCTTTCCGTTTAAGCACGCAAAATGTTTTGCCATGAAAGGTGGTTATTCGGCGTACATATACCATAATAAATTTAAGCACAGTGTGAGTAACATAATTAATTCAACTGCATAATTTGGAGCAACTCTCTTCTGCTGCATTGATGAGAATGCATATCTAATTGGTTGATTAGATGCAAAAGCACATGTTTCGTCTGTGCAATACGTGCTGTGTAAATTGAATTTGTCAAGAAGAATTTAAAATGCTATGTCTAATCAATGAAACAAGTGTGCATTTCCTCCGGTAGAGAATGAACCATTGCTCGAAATCGGCTATTGGAATTTCAAATAGGCATTTTTACTTGATACTTTGATACTGTACACTTTCTGATTACATACATTTTGCATAATACAGTTTTATGATGATATGTAAAAAAAAAAAAAACAATTTTTACCACAAGGAATTTGAAACGAGAATGGCTGTACTTTTAGAAATTATTTTCTCATATTGAATATTTATTAAACAGCATCACTGTTCTAGAATTTGAAAGTAATTACTTAATTTATGCTAGTGACCTAGTTTCATCTTACGTATTTAGTATACAGTTGTAATATAAAGATATGTTATAGAATATTGTTTTAAATGTGCATTTTTATTTGGCACAGAGATGGTAAAGATGGCTCAATATTTTTGTGCAAGGGTTGTTTGTATTCTACAAAATTAAGTGAAGTCCGTGGTTAAAAAGTAAACAGAAGAGGCATCACACGGTGATGCTCTGATTGAAGAAGATTTTCACAGGTTTCACAAGTTTATAGCTTGTGCAGTGAGCTGTGGTATATAGAAAGATCAGAGCTCTGTAGAATGATTGCTAATAGTTGTGTACTTGCTTTTATTGAAACTGATAAAAACTCTTAATTTATCAGTACATTCATTTGGCTTGCGTTAAAAACTTTGATCATGTGAGCATTATGTTTACATTTACACAACTGGCATTGTCAAATTTGTGAGGCATAAGGTATATGTACGACATATGTAAAATATCCCTTCTGTGTTACATGTGTGTTACAACTGTTTTATGCTGTTGTTTCTCTTCACAAATACAAAATATTGAAGTGATCCTGAAATTCCCTGTGAACATAACAAGTGCACTCGCTCCATTATTACACAGATAACGCCACCATGAACATGTGTAGTACATACTACTCTCAGTGTAGCTGGGAGCATAGGCATGGCTCACTGCAAAAATTTTAACCACAATAACGTCTGTCAGGATGCATTCTCTCTTACAAGCATTCTAAAGACACATTACTAGAAACGGGCATCACAGATGTTTACACCAGGATTTGAATTCACTGCATGTTGCTCGCCAGGCTGACATGCTTTTAGGCTATGGTGCAGCAGTGTAATAATGCATACAGTGAACACTAATCTCTTGTACCGCAAAAGATTTGGTCGCAGTGATCAATATTTTTGAGCAGGCTCTGTTTATGTACTAGTAATAGCTATGGAAGTTGACTGCAGCATTAAGTGCTAGTACAATGACATGACTTATTTTTCTGGGTGGGGGAGAGGTAACATTGAATGAAAATTTTGTGCTTGCCTTCACTTTGTTATTGGTAAAATTTTGCAGCAAAATCGCAGTTTTCAGTCTGCATTTTCTGTAACATACCTGGCATCTTTACTTGCCTGATTTGTTTGCAGACAAACTTGAAGCACTGTTATGTCCCTTGCTGTAGAAGTCGGCTGCTGCAGAGATGACCAGTTTCAGTGCCTCTTGGCAACTAAGTATTGAGAAGCCGCAGAAAAAATGATGCAAAGTGTTTTATTGAAGGATGTGCACCAAAAAAAAAATCGGATCTTGTTGTGTAAATTGAACAAGATGTGATGTGATAATTGCAAAATGTACTTTTAAAGCTATTGGAACCAACCATTGTGGCATAGTGTCTAGGGCGTTGCGCTGCTAAGCACAAGGCCGCGGGATCAAATCCAGCCATGGAGACCACACTTTGATGAGAACAAAATACAAAAGTACCTGTGTGCTGTGCATGAGGTGTACCTGAAAGAACCCCAGGTGGTCAAAGTTAATCCGGAGTCCCCCACTATGGTGTCCCTCATCGTGGTGTCCCTCGTCTTGGTGTGTAAAACTTCAGAATTTAATTTTTAAAGCTCTTGGAGTAAAATTTGGAGGACGTTTAAGCTTTGCCTTTAAGAATGGAATGTGATAGCATTCAAAGATCCCTGACTGCTTCTCATGCTTCCCGGCAACTGCAGCTTATGTAACCGTAATGTTTACCGAGAAACATTGGCAGCGAGTGCTATGCACAAAGGCGAGATTTCTGGTAGAAACCCAGCCTCTTGTGTGGGCCAATCCTAGAGGTATTGCACATCGCCACAAAAATTGGATCAATTTCAGGTTTCTGTTATTGTTTTGCACTTTTAATACTTCAGTCTGAGGAGATTTAACATAAAAGGCATACTGTCGGGTGTTTTGTTTCATGGCATTTTTTTGTGGGCTGTCATTCTCAAAGTTCCAAAGAATAACTTTGTCAAGAATGTAAGACGAGGTATAATAAATGGTGCAGCAATATAACCCACATATACTGCATGTCATATAGGAAGGCATGGCATATACATAAAGCTAAATCGATATGGGAATTTTCACTCATGGGTATGCCGGCGCCGGACGCCCACATCAAATTTTCAGTGACACGGGGCCCTTAATGCTATCACATTAAAAATAGAGGCCACTGTATTATTTGAGTTAACGGCTAGTTGTTGACTACAAGAAGCATGCATGTTATCATATAACAGGTGTGTCCCTTAAGGGGCCCCCTCACCAGGTCTGGCCATTTTGAGCTCACAAGCACTGTGCATACAATGCACGCTAACGATCGTGTCTGCTAAATATTACATTGCTACACCCTGCGGAAAGAGCTGAAATTTCAAACCAAATGCCGTTTGCCCTTCTCCTCACAGACACCACGCTTCAAGCCATAGGGATGATGTATATCTGCTAGTGCGCCTATGTACATGTGTCTTTGCTGTGACATCGCTCTTAGTGATTCGTGACTTCGAGAATTATTCAAGGCAACATCTGTGATTTGTGTAATTTGTTGCATCGATAGAGGAATTAAGGTTTAGAGAAATAATAAAACACACAAACCGAATGTCTACGTGTATTTGTTTTACTTCGCACCAAAGCAAGAGAGATATACTTCAGTTTCATCTGCTTGTTCCCACGTCATGCAGTCGCTTGCGCAAACACCGAAACTATGTCATTTTCTACCGTGTCTCAGCGCAGGATCATGCTCTTTGATCCGCTTGTGTCTGCCTCAGTATTCGTATAGCACAGACTTATACCACTAGTCAGGTGTCCTCGTGCACAGCGCACAAAATCGTGCGCTGCGCGAAATGAGACAAACACTACAGCTTGTGCGTAACACCTTCAGTGGAAGTGCGCCACGCCACAAAAAAGAGAGGGGAAAAAATGAAGATAGGGCTCATGACGTATGTGTCGCGCGATCCTCTGGGTCCGGTATGGGAGAACGCAGGGAAGGAATTTCGCTTGCGGAGGCTAGACGGGACAAGTGGAGAGAGTGTCTCTTGGCAGTGGTGCTCGCCTCCTGTAATCATAGGTTCGCGGCACTGAAATATTTCTATCTCGACTGTGGATGAACTAATTTGGAAAATTCTTGGGGCTGAACGCTCCTTAGAGGGCGCGTAACAACTTCCAGCGTATAATCAAAATTTGCTATGGGGCCTGGTGAAGGGCCTTTTAACTCTTTAATGGGAAGCAAATTTCTCCATATCACTCTCATAGTCTTTAGCTTTCTTATCTATCAGAATCAGTTTTCATTTTCCTCAAGGAAAAATGGATCCCAGACAAAAAGCTGCTCATTGAGCAGCTTGACAAAGCCTGGGGTCCTACAGGCAGCGGCAACAGCGGCAATCGGCAGTGTATGTCGTACACCCGTACAAAAAAAAAAAAAAAAGCAACACGAGAAAAAAAGAAAAAAAAAGAAAGAAACTGTTCGCACCAAGCTGTGAAGAACGAGAAAAAAAAATATTTACGTGTACATACACCAATAAAAAATTATATTATACACTGACATGTTATATTCACATGTACACGTGCAAACACACGTAGAAGTGGTGCGCATACGCCCATATATATACATATACATGTGCACCTACATATACATATATTATAGTTATTTGTACAGTGCTCTTCTTCCCACACTGTTCCTTCCTCCCATTGCTTTTACTCACTTTCTTTTTGCCATTAAATCATTAAAACTGCACACAGTATGTATAAAGGGTGCACTAAGTCTTGAAATTTGAACTCTTTCAGGAAAAGGTGTCCTTCTTGTTCTCACTGATATATGGAAGCATTGATGAATGCCTCATGCACATTTCCCAGGTATGGCTTCAAGTGTTACACATTTGCTTATGAAACCTCGGGGACCCTATTTGTTGGAGGTCTCACATGGGCAGGTGGTCTAACATTCAGGTAAAAATAATCTTGTAGAAAAAATATGTAAGAAAGAGCATGAGTGAGGCTGTAACATTTCAGAGCAAGGTAAGAGCTGGAACATGACGGAAATTAGTGAAGATGTAATGAAGGATAAAATATAAAAAAGTACAACAAAAAAAGTACATATTAATGAAGTCGGTATGAGAGTAGCATTCACTTGATCTCTCCCTTTACCTTTACCAAACCCGTCATTTAGTAGTTTTTCTTGTGGTGATTATTTTATGCTTTGTGGAGATTTGGGAGAGGGTTGTAACTTGCATTTTGTCTCTCTGGTTTAGCATCAATCCAACATTTAGACATCCCAACATATCGGCAACCTGTAAGCATTTCCTTAGCTCTTTATAGAGCCTTGCTGCCATTTATTAACAAAATGGTGAACTGGGCAAGTTGGTGTAGGTTCATGTTCACACCCAATTACATTCCTACCCTAAGGTAACACTTATCAGCATTCTAAAATGGTTATAAGTACGAACTGGAGCATCAGTGCATTTGCATTTCGCCACAGATCTGGAGGACACATATCCCGAACTGGTGCTAAGCACTGGATTTATGCTAAACGGATATTGTTTCATTATTGCTCGTCTTCAATTCTGCATTTGGGACATGTGCTCTAAAGTAATTACAAGGTTAATTAGGGGATTTGGGACATGTGCTCTAAAGTAATTACAAGGTTAATTAGGGGACTTTAAAATTAACTAATACCACCCGTGCAATTTGTATTGCGAGTAGTGTCTGCCGCTTTGAGTAGTCTAGCTGATGCAACAGAATTGTGGTATCTACCACAAGAGATTAACAAATCTGTTGCCATTATAATAAATAACCAGTATATAATATATGTACATTTCTTTTAAATCCTTTCAGTTTATAGTAAGCACTCATCCTGTGTTCTGCAGACATCTTGCATATGTTTGTGCTTTCGTTGTCATGAATCATCAACTTTTTGTTGATATATGTTTCTTGAAATGTCACCTGATAGCCATTTTAACTGCTAGGCATTTCCAATGTGCCACGCCTCTCTTTGGCAGTCTATTAACCTTCTAGTTAGTATTGCCTGATGAAATCGGATTAATCACTGTAAATAAATGCTTAGACATGCTACCTTGGTTGGTAATCTTATATTGCCTCTAATTTTTTTCTGCATTTGTTTCTAAACCCTCAGCTCTCAAGGGCATCAACGCTATCGCCACCAGAACATGATTCCATGGTAATTCTCAGATATGTATTTTTTGTCATTTAGAGTAGATTTTTGTTTCTTGCATAGTATACACAGCTAGGGCTAAGCAAGTATTTATGGGCCTTTGTGGTGCTTTATGCGAAGATTTGTTCAGATAAGTGTACCGTATCTTCTGGTGTGGAACATTACTATTACTATTTCACTTTTTTTTTTAACTTTGGTCTGTGATAACGCTGTGGCTTGCCTATGCTTTCTTCTTTTTCGTGGTAGTATCCGAAACAACATGCTACTGCATTTATGCCAACGAAAAAGGCCAAATATTTCTTTTAACTGAGGAGTGATCGGAGCAAAGTGGTAACAGTTGCCTGCACATCTGTCAAAATAGCAAGCATAACACAATATTTTGAAGACTGTGCGCAGTAGGTTTGTAATATAAAATTGTAAAAGGGACGGTGGCCACAGTACTCGTCTTTTCAATTGGGCCAACCATGGCTCTGCTTCCAGTCACAACGCACTTCTTTGAATGCCCTGTACATGGTGCCCACTCAGGTGGGGACTATGCCTGTGATGTCTGCAGTTGGGGAAAAGCTTTACAACTGTGTGTGGTTCTGTGCACAGTTGTAAATGGTAACTGAGCAGCAGACCACCACTACAAGAAAATTATTCACGACACTGTTAGCTCTAATGACTAAACTTTTCGCTGTCTGTGTCAAAAAACAATTTGTTCCATGGCTTTGACTAATGATCAGTAAACATTTCCCTCTTGCACTGATGTGGGGTGCTGTTCTTGCTGTGTGCAAAATGTAGGGCAGAATGGCAAGGTTTCATCTGCATACATGCATGTTCCTCACTGCATGTATGCATGTCACCCATTGGTGCTGTGCATCGCAGTAGTTGTTGTCCTCTTGTGAATCTTGCACAACACATCTATAATTAAAGTATGAACCAACTAGTCTGCAAGAAGGTATTATTGCTTAAGTGCACTTTGCAGAATCCCAGGCAGTCAAACTAGAGCGCTCTACTACGGCAACTCTCACCACCAAAGTGTTGCTTTGGGACAGTGAACCCCTTTAGTGAATAAGTAAATGAGTCATTATGTCTCAAGCCCCACTGTGCCACTAATTATGATGTGATAAGTACTATGTTTGCATGAGTATAGCACAGTCATAAATAGTCATAGTCGAAGGACTTCTTTTTCACAATGAAGTACTAAAAATGCATAATGCTACCTTGGCACTTGAAAATAGAACAATTTAGCATATTATGACATGTGGTCTGCTACAGAAATGTTTGCTGGTGTGAAAGAACCTATGCGTGCACCAAAGCCTGCGCAGATATCAGTGCATGCAAAGGTAACAAATTGCCAATTTCACTATGCTAGAGCTCTAATGTTCTAGCGTAAAGGGCAGTGCCATTTGTTGCTTCTTAGGCGTGTATCATTGTATAGGAGGTTGGACAATTGTAATGTTTTGCTTTCTCATTCCCTTTTGCATTCGTTATGCCTTTTCTCATTCATTCATATTTGCATTATCGTCCATTTATTATCATCAATTCGTATTAGCTCTGATGTCTGCAAAACTCAGTTGCCTGGGTCTTAAGCTTGCTACATGAAGTACAAAATTGAAAGGGGAAAAAAAACAGAGAATGGTCACAAATTATAATCCCTTTTGTCACGGTGTACGCATTTGTTTATGCAACTTGTTTTTACTAGTTTTGTCCACTTGTGGCAAGGAAAAAACCACTGACATTAAGCTGTGGTTAAATTGAACCCTCTGCTTACCTTAAGTGGCTCATTTCAACTCCAATGTGCAGAGTTATGTTACATGAGAAAGTTGATGGGGAAATGGCGCCGTGGTAGCCCAGTTGGTAGAGCATCGCACGGGAAATGCGAAGGTTGTGGGATCGTTCCCCTCATGCGGCAAGTTGTTTTTTCATCCACCTTCATTTCCATTAGTTTATCGTTTCTTTATTTCATTTATTAAGTTCATGCAAATATGACACTTACTGTGGCACTTGAATTTTAGCACTACAGTTAAACCTCGATATAACGAAATTCTCAATATAACGAAGTATTTTACATTTCATCGCCTCTTGTCCATAGAACACCATGCAATTAGAACCTCAATATAACAAAGTGTTTGTATGTGATTTCAATATAACGAAATTTTGCTTCCGCAGCAAAGGAATGCTGAGACAATAAATGGAAACTTCCGCAAACGCACATTGTCAACTGATTGAATTACATGCGGTTGCTTGCTAACGCACCTCTCAAATCGCGCGCAGCACAACAAGTGCGACCACTGCATTGGAGCCGCATCATGTTCTGTAATAAATCCAAGTGCGATAAGATCTTATCGCGTCCCACACACTTTGTGCTTTAGGTGCAATTGAAAGTCTGTGAGGGTGAGAAAGAAAGATGGTAGCTTCACGCACGAGCAAAGGGAACGTGAGGGATGGGAGCGAGCTCACAGTCAAGCGCGCGCGAGGGGCGGGGGTTGTAAGTTGGCGCGCGTCTCGGCCGTGGCTGAGCATGGCTGAGCATGGCTGTAAGCGCGGCTGAGCGCATACGCAGCTGTGTGTCCTGCTTTAAAGGTAATACATCTGCTGTGTGTGCAAAGAGCGGGCGTGCGGAGACGGCATGGCATCATGTAAGCTGTCTTCCTGCACGTTTAGTATTGAAGGTTGCGCAATCTTGAGTTTTGGTGACCCGTTGAGGCGAGAGGCAGATGAAACATTCACTCCCCGCTGCCGGCGCTTTTCGTGATAACGTCGTCCCAGTGCGGTCGACGCTATCAGCTACGGGGGCGGAGTGCACGCGAAAGCGTGGCTGACTTCGCTTTATTCGTACCACCTATGTGAAGATATTGCCAACGTGGCATCAAACCGTATCATTCGTTGCAGACTCCCAAATTCATCAAAATTAATTGTTTTCTCATTCAAACTTGCTTTTTTAGATTGCCTGATAATTCAGAAAATTCTGTGGCCCCTTCCTGTGTAAGAAAATTCGATCGGCAACTGTACTTATTTGCCTAAAAGGTTGAACTTCAATACAACGATTTTGCATCATTGCATCAACGATTTTAACTACTTCATTATCATCATCATCATCAGCCTAGTTACGCCCACTGCAGGGCAAAGGCCTCTCTATACTTCTCCAACTACCCCGGTCATGTAATAATTGTGGCCATGTTGTCCCTGCAAACGTCTTAATGTCATCCGCCCACCTAACTTTCTGCCGCCTCCTGCTACGCTTCCCTTCCCTTGGAATCCAGTCCGTAACCCTTAATGACCATCGGTTATCTTCCCTCCTCATTACATGTCCGGCCCATGCCCATTTCTTTTTCTTGATTTCAACTAAGATGTCATTTACCCGTGTTTGTTGCCTCACCCACTCTGCTCTTTTCTTATCCCTTAACGTTACACCGATCATTCTTCTTTCCATAGCTCGTTGCGTCGTCCTCAATTTCAGCAGAACCCTTTTCGTAAGCCTCCAGGTTTCTGCCCCATATGTGAGTACTGGTAACACACAGCTGTTATACACTTTCCTTTTGAGGGATAGTAGCAACCTGCTGTTCATGATTTGAGAATGCCTGCCAAACGCACCCTAGCCCATTCTTATTCTTCTGGTTATTTCAGTCTCATGATTCGGATCCGTGGTCACTACCTGCCCTAAGTAGATGTATTCCCTTACCACTTCCAGTGCCTCGCTACCTATCGTAAACTGCTGTTCTCTTCCGAGACTGTTAAACATTACTTTAGTTTTCTGCAGATTAATTTTCAGACCCACCCTTCTGCTTTGCCTCTCCAGGTCAGTGAGCATGCATTGCAATTGGTCTCCTGAGTTACTAAGCAAGGCAATATCATCAGCGAATCGCAAGTTGCTAAGGTATTCTCCATCAACTTTTATCCTCCATTCTTCCCACTCCAGGTCTCTGAATACCTCCTGTAAACATGCGGTGAATAGCATTGGAGAGATCGTATCTCCCTGTCTGACGCCTTTCTTTATTGGGATTTTGTTGCTTTCTTTGTGGAGGACTACGGTGGCTGTCGAGCCGCTATAGATATCTTCCAGTATTTTTACATATGGCTCATCTACACCCTGATTCCGTAATGCCTCCATGACTGCTGAGGTTTCGACTGAATCAAACGCTTTCTCGTAATCAATGAAAGCTATATATAAGGGTTGGTTATATTCTGCACATTTTTCTATCACCTGATTGATAGTGTGAATATGGTCTATTGTTGAGTAGCCTTTACGGAATCCTGCCTGGTCCTTTGGTTGACAGAAGTCTAAGGTGTTCCTGATTCTATTTGCGATTACCTTAGTAAATACTTTGTAGGCAACGGACAGTAAGCTGATCGGTCTATAATTTTTCAAGTCTTTGGCGTCCCCTTTCTTATGGATTAGGATTATGTTAGCGTTCTTCCAAGATTCCGGTACGCTCGAGGTTATGAGGCATTGCATATACAGGGTGGCCAGTTTCTCTAGAACAATCTGATCACCATCCTTCAACAAATCTGCTGTTACCTGATCCTCCCCAGCTGCCTTCCCCCTTTGCATAGCTCCTAAGGCTTTCTTTACTTCTTCTGGCGTTACCTGCGGGATTTCGAATTCCTCTAGGCTATTTTTTCTTCCATGATCGTCGTGGGTGCCACTGGTACTATATAAATCTCTGTAGAACTCCTCAGCCACGTGAACTATCTCATCCATATTAGTAACGATATTGCCGGCTTTGTCTCTCAACGCACACATCTTATTCTTGCCTATTCCTAGTTTCTTCTTCACTGTATTTAGGCTTCCTCCGTTCCTGAGAGCCTGTTCAATTCTATCCATATTATAGTTCCTGATGTCCGCTGTCTTACGCTTGTTGATTAACTTAGAAAGTTCTGCCAGTTCTATTCTAGCTGTAGGGTTAGAGGCTTTCATACATTGGCGTTTCTTGATCAGATCTTTTGTCTCCTGCGATAGCTTACTGGTTTCCTGTCTAACGGCGTTACCACCGACTTCTATTGCGCACTCCTTAATGATGCCCATGAGATTGTCGTTCATTGCTTTATATCGAGGTTTAACTGTATTATGTGAATACCTGACAAGAAACGGGTAGTGAAGTGCATGGCAAGAAAAATATACGGATTTATTGGGTGTAGTTGCTGGAAGAGCAAACTTTTTGATTTTGATAATTGGAAAGTAAAGAGTAAACATTGATATTTATCACTAAACATTGATATTTACCCTTTAAAAACGTGGTACAATTGTACTGCAAGCTCTGAAGGGGAGATTGGCCTGTACTAATGCTGCACTACATGTGTTTCATCTTTCTTTTCTTTATGTAGATTGCTGCAATGGTTTTGTCTTGGCAGTCAAGAATTTCCTTTGACCGAAGCTGGTGAATATCTATAAAATTTTGTTTCTTTGGAGACCTGGAGCAGTTGGAACACATAAGCCAGTGTGGTCCACCTTTGGAGTTACACGAGAGTGTGGCTGGGGCTGATGGCAGGCCAACCAAAAGGCTCAGGCGGAAAGTGTTTATGCACTCTGTCTGCATCCTCACTGTGAAATTTTTAAAAAATTTGCCTAGTCCCAAAGGGCATTGTGATAAGTAAGGGCAAAAACAGATAATGACGCAGCATGGTCAGGGCCACAGAGTAGTGTGTTTTTCCACTAGTCAACCTTAAGCAAGATTTTTTGCTTCACGGTGGTGAATCCAGTTTACACTAGTCAATCTGGAACAGATTTGCGTTTTCCACTAGTCATTTTGGATCACATTGCTCTGTCCCTGTTCACTCTCACTTGTTCTGCTGCTGTGACCTTGATTGGGCTGGAAATGGGTCAAGAAGCATGTAAAATCATTATGCAAATTGTCTTCATGTGAATTTGGTATGCAAAAATGTACACAATTGTACACAAATCAGTCTTCATCTAAAATTGGCACTCAAAAATGTAAACTGAAAGCCATGCACTGTTTCCAGAACCAGTTGGGCTCGAAATGGGTCAAGAAGCATGTAAAATCATTATGCAAATTGTCTTCATGTGAGTTCAGTATGTAAAAATGTACACAATTGTACACAAATCAGGCTTCATCTAAAATTGGCATACAAAAACGTAGATTGAAAGCCATGCACTGTTTCCAGAACCGGTTTTGGTGAAATGTACGCAACTTCTAATATGATCTCTCATGAAGCATTTTTGCTCTTCACTGGCAGATTCAAACTGATAGAATCTGAGAGCTTGCTTTAGGATTTCAGCAGCTACTCCAGTTTGACTAGTGGAAAATACCACATGAGAGACAGGAGTGGCAGCTTACCAGATAAAGCAGTCTAACTCGTTTCCTGCTAATTCAAGCTTCATGGAGCAACACACAGGTGGTATTGAAACTTGTTACTAACTCTAGCAACAGCCACACTGTGTGGCACCCATACCTTCTCACAATGCTGCCATCTCTCAATGTATTAATGGGCCGATAGTGCCTTCTTCCAGTTGCATATAACTAGCTGACGCACTTCAGTAATGTGCATTTCACGCAATCGCTGCCAAGTTTTGTCATGTAGGCATAGCCAAACTGGTTGATGGGCACTGTTTGCTGTCATGTGTAAGTAATTTTTCTCTGCCATGTCAGTACAACAGTAGGTTCATTTAATGCTAACAGCTAGCAGAGAAAGTAAGTCGAGTAATGATAATCAATGAAAAAAAGGTCACTGTAGAGAGCTAAATGTAGTGCATCGCCAGGCATTAGTTGGCCGTGCCAAATACATAGTACAATATTTTAGGCAAGTTGGTGCTCTTGTCTATTTCCCTCTGTGGTAAGTGCATAGTGCATTTCTCGCTGTTGTAAAAGCCTTTTCTTTTTAACCATGAATCACAGGGCAGAATACAGATTGACATTACATAGCTTGAGCTGTGCTTGTTCTTTATTGTGTGGTTTTGTCTTGTTTGATTTGCTGTTTATGCTATGTGGTCTTGTGTTCTCTGATTTGCCGTTCTTTGTAAACCAGCTCATGCTTTGATGTTAGTTTGTGTGAAAGCCTCAGAATACCGTTGCTCATTGGCGTGGCCATCAATGTGTTTAAGGTATGGCTTTTTGTTATGCGATATGGACATAAGGTTAATAAATTTGCAGATCCATTGAGGAAACAGCTTTCATATCTCAAACTGCTGCTGCGTGCGTGCGTGCGTGCGCGCGCGCGCGTGTGTGTGTGTGTGTGTGTGTGTGTGTGTGTGTGTGTGTGTGTGTGTGTGTGTGTGTGTGTGTGTGTGTGTGTGTGTGTGTGTGTGTGTGTGTGTGTGTGTGTGTGTGTGTGTGTGTGTGTGTGTGTGTGTGTGTGTGTGTGTGTGTGTGTGTGTGTGTGTGTGTGTGTGTGTGTGTGTGTGTGTGTGTGTGTGTGTGTGTGTGTGTGTGTGTGTGTGTGTGTGTGTGTGTGTGTGTGTGTGTGTGTGTAAATGTACTAAGATTTGTTCACCAAAGGCTGCACTGTCTGAAGGCCATTGCAGATCAAATATTTTGTTGGAGACCAGGTGTCCATAACTTGTTCACAGTTTTATTGAAGCTTGAAGACTTGTAGATTTTCGTAACATACTATGGCAGAGTCAAGTAAGTGCTATTGATGAAGAAATTAGAATTAGCATCACATAATTTTCTTGCTTATGTACATGCTTCTTTAACTGATTACTAATAGGTACAGGAAAAGTTTTTTTGTGTATAACTGCTGTCTCTTCTCCACAAGGCAGCTCATATCCTTCAAGCCATCCACTTTTTCTCTGTGCAGCCTGGAGGATTTGTATGAGAGAATTGCCCTGGAAACAAAAGCCAACAAAATTACGCCTCTGGTGATCAATCCTGGTTTGGTGTTGCTCACTTCCCTAAGGCTATACTTTCAACCATTCAACAATGTGGAGCCTGTAAGAGATTTACTATTTTAATCTTATTGTTATTATATTTCACATTGCCATTGGGTTTGCTTTTCTCTCATTTTGTTGAAATTCTCATATGAACAACTTGTGGGCATTGCATGTTGTCCAGACTTGTTTGCAGCGGGTGAAGGTGTATCACATTGTTCAGGCACTTCTTTGAGTTTCTTACCATTACCTACCATTTAGAGTAGCCAACCAGGCTCAGTCCTGGTTAACCTCCCTGCCTTTCACTCATAACTTTCTCTCTCTCCTTTACCATTATGCATGACATTAGAGCATGAAGTTTGCCTCATAAAATTGAACAATATGCCATGTTCTACAATAAGCTTCCTGTAGTCAATTCCAAGATGAGTGTGCTTTGCCTAGTCTCCATATCTATCCATGCTAAAGAAGAAAAAAAATATTCCGGAGACCTCTGTCATTATTCAGTGACTGACATCTGCAAGAGCAAAGAGCCATCTTGGCAAGCTTAGCATCCCTGCTGATGTATCTTTGAGCAGTTTTGCGACTCTTACTCATAGAGCCATATGATAGGCAACCACTTTCTCTTCTCTCATATTTGCCCTACATTGATAGTCATCTTCAGCACTCCTTCTCTTCTGCTCCTCAGCTTTTTTTCTCTATCCACAGTGACATGAGTTTGATCCCTGGTGGTGGTGGTTTGGTGATCTTTTGTTTTTATTATCCTGTCTGGCCATGACTTCAGCTTTATGTGACTGCCGTGACAGTAGTCTGTAGCAACTAGTTGGCTGATGCCCTTTTTGGCTTACCACCACCAATGGCCATCGACTGGCTTTTTGGCTATGCACCACCCCGTTTCTATTCCCAAGATGGCTTTTTGACATCGAAGTTTTGTTTGTTTCACTGATACGAACACAAAGAGCCAGCATGTTCCAGCCATAAGCAACAAACATACCACTATCAAACATGCACTGCCAGGAGGGGCCAAATTCAAATGTGAATTATTAGAGTCTACCCAAACTTGCTGCACAAATGCATACACTGTTGTGACAGGTGTAGGTATTTAACATCTAGCATGCTGCACAAACATGTCCTTTTGTTGGCAGTGTGTATCGGCAGGTCTCCATTACAAAAGCAGTGCAAGTTTTCACCTGCTCTAGCATGTTGCACAAGTGTGCACCTGCAAGGCTGGTTGGTTGAAGTGGTGACACACAAAACACAAATGTATGTGGATGTGCCAGGATGGGTGAAATGTGCAATGGTCATGGGCTGGTGCGTGTATACAAATTCCTTCTTGGATGCGTTAGCTGCTGCGTTTTTAGGTTGTAACTAACTGATGTATAGAAAAAAAAAACTTAGATGACTGAGCAAAATTGTGTGTCATATGCTGTGTTTGTCCAAATGGCTGTTGCTAAGAAGCTGTATGCATGTTGGGCTCAAAGTACGAGGATACATAGGCACCGACTACGGGGGGATCCAGGGTCTGAGCCCCCTCCAAAGCTTTCCAGTGGGGACAGAGCCCCCCCCCCCCTTCCCGGCTATGAGTCAAAATCAGAGTAGCCATACACAACAGCGTTATACTCGGGCTCACTATTAAAAAAGGCGGGCTGCAATTTTGCCGGAAAGGCAAAGCAATATTATTGATAGCGAAGTATAAAAGAATTACTCAGAGGAAGATTATTACTGTACAAATTCATGTAAAGGCTGTACCCGTGTAAGGGCTGTACCTGGGTAAGGGTTGCACCCTAACTTGATTGCAAATATTTTTAAAAAATCCATCCAAGACGCTATCGCATTCAGTGTGCTGATTCTGATCGTGCTCAACAGCAAATTTTCACATGCAGCGTACTTTTGTGCGTAGCTACTAGATAGCAAGAGGAGGCAATCGCGGCGGTTTACGGCGGATTTCGTACTCATAGTTGGTGAAATTAGATCAAATGACCTAGTCCCATGTGAGGCTTGTAAAAATTGCGACAAAAAAGTGTGGCCCTTACATGAGTCTATACATGAGTCATATAGGCTATATAAACTGTAGTAAACCTTCACTTACTAATTAAAATAACAAGCATAGTGTAATGCACGGACATTGCAAACCTGTAAATACCTCACTGGATGACCATGAACACTCGCTGTCACAACGATGCCATTATGAAGAATGCCGGCAGCAGGGGTGAACGATTCTTACAGCGGTGTGATCCACCGCAACTCCAAAAATCTGATTTGTCCTCATCATCTGCCTATTATTATGTCCACTACAGGACGGCCTCTTTCAGTGATGTCCAATTTCCCCTGTCTCTAAACTTAGATACGTGATCTCCAACACTAGGGGCGCGAAAAGACAGCCCGGGAAGGTAGACAGCACACATGAAGTTTGCAGCTGTCCCTGCTTGCACTTTATCATCGCAACCACCAATGATTACTAGTAGTTAGGTACAGCACTCTGGCCATGTAAGCGTCCACCACGCACAGTCATTCACAGCTACAGTAGGGTTAGACTAGAAGACGCATGCTCTCCTTTCCAAGCATGTTTGATCATGTGACCTCCAAGTAATCTGAATATTGAGCGCATGGGAAGATAATGCCCATCAAGCAGCTGTCCTTTTCGGCTTGCTGTTACGTGCTTTCTCTTGTACCCGCAGTGTATGGGTCGCTCATTCATATGGCTTTTCGACTTTATACGGAACATTTCGGCGATGACGACAGTGAAAATTTACCTTGAGCATTGATATAATTGCTATTTCAATAAAACTATAGAAATAGAAAACATGCGCTGAGCTCGCTTCTACCGCGGCTATGGACATTGCATTGTGCACCGGCTACAAACACAGCATGAGAACCAATGCCAAAGCCAATAGTGAGCAAGTCACTTATCGGTACTTCACCAGAACCCATCTGAAGCTTAGAAGGAAGCGTATTTTCCACTGTATAAGCCCGAGCAGAAACATAACACTAGGCGCGCAGGGAAAGTGCACAAGGCGTTGTATGGCTTTTTTCATTGATGTGTATTCGTGTAACTTAATACGTAAAAAACATCCATATCTCCCTAACGTGTTTAACTGAATCCGCTTGTCGCATGGCCCATCTGAGAGGCACCAGTCTTTTGGTGGCACGAGGGGACTCAGGATATATAAATGTATGTGTATACAGTAAAAGCTCGTTAATTCGAATTCTGCAGCGATGCTGCAAAAATTCGGATTATACAAATTTCGAACTAATGAAAGTTGGAGAAAAAAATCGCTCGGTTAAGGTGCGTATATAGTCTGACGTGGCGTGAGCACGTGCACACACTCGCTACTACGTCATGTTGGCGTGAACAACAATGTCTATACTTCAAAGCACTGGCGCAGCCAACGTAACCGGATGCGGCCAGCGCGGTCCGACATGCCCAATATCAAGATGGCTCTTGCTCCATCCGCGCATTCGTCCCACCGACTGGCACAGAGAAAAAAAAATGTCACAGTTTCGCCTGAAAGGCGAAGCATTGATTGTGATAGAAAATTGGTAGATAGCTATACGAAGTAAGCATAGTAGTTTTATTGGCTGTATAAATTTGTGAACATTCGCTTACTAACTAAATTAACAAGTACGGTGTCACGCAAGCTCAGGTAAACATGAACACATCTCGCTCGATGACCGCAGAAACTCGCTGAAAAACGCTGGAGTGAACAATCACGGCAGTAGCAGCAAGCAAATGGACCTTCGTACAGCTCACTTTAATGCGAACGAAACATAGAAAGCACATTGCATACGAAGGTACCGGCACTACGCGCACTCTGCAAACATTGCAGATTGCTTTGAAGATGAGTCCCACGCAAACGCACAGTTTGGCTACGTTGCAGATCGCTTTCAAGACGTAGCGCCCGCATAGCCATGCACTAAGCAGCAACCGCCGGAGAAGAATTTCCCCCCCTCCGCTTCACCCCTGTGCCTCACGCGCGACAAGATAGGGTGCGTATCCACCCTGCCTTTATCACTCACGCACGCGAGATTGAGCTGCGTTCGCTGGCTCACCCTTGCATGCTTTCACTCACACATACAGCATACAGTGCATGGCGACTATTTTATCGTCCTTGAGCTTTATGTGGAACCTCACGGGAGAGAAGCAACCTGCAACAGAGGTGTTGGCCATGCCATTGCCAGGCACAAATGCCTCTCTCTCCAGTCAGGCCTAAACAAAGGGCCGCAGATGAAAAATGCAAAGCTGTGTGGCTTGCTCGGCGACGCCAGCGTTGCCAACGTGCTCTAGTGAACTAGCACTCTCTCCATCCACGATGGCGCCGAGTTTGAATTATCAGTTGCAGTGCGGATTTCAGTGTGAATTAGTGGAAGGTGTTACATATTGCTTTGAATACATTCCTGGACAGACCGCGGTGGCTACTTCGAATTATCCGAAATTTCGAATGAACAATTAGTGAATTAACTAGCTTTTACTGTAGATGGGTGGGGTTCAGAAACCTGCCTCCCCCCCCCCCCTTCTCGGAATAATGAAAGCTTTCTGCCTATGCGTGGATATATTATAAAGGTTGCTTTAATGCAAAAGCATTATATGGCTCATGGAGTGGAAAATCTGGCAGTTTGGCTTAGATTGCACAAAAAGTCATGTCGTCACAGACATACCCTTGTGCCACTGCTTGCAGTTTGTTGTCGTCCTCTTCTACAGCTGGCTCCGATGGCACTCATCATGCCAGCATTCCCATACCCCACTCATCGCAGTGCTGCCAGTTGGTGCAGTGATTTCGGTGTTTAAAATGTTGTTTACTTGCGTACATACCGTAGCATAAGTTTAGTAATTTCTTTGTTATACAGTGAAACCTCGTTAAACCTCAGTTGCCTGGAGCTCAGAAAAAGTACGTACTAAATGGTAGTACTGCTTAGCCAAAATAGCATGAGATTGTCCGCTTACCTGTCAGAAACGGAACTCGGAGAGAGTGCGATCAAAGGGGAAAAAAAACCTGCAGTGTCTATTCACTTCGCGTGACAAAAGTGTTATTTTCTTTTGATGCCGCGGCGGCCTAACAGCAACAACCGCAGCCTCAAACTTACTGAAGCTGCGAGCCAGCTTTTCAGCTAGCCCCTCTTCTCGGCAAACACTCGCATGGCAGATGCCTCGTTGGCATTGCATATCCTCCGTGCACAGGCACCGTAGTGCTGCAGATGTCACGGGGTGTCTTTTTCATTGCAGGGTGCTGTTCTCGTCATGACGATTGCATTCATAAGGCTGACATAACGCACAGCTTCTACCACTGTCGGGCTTGAATCGCCCATGCTGTCGCTTTCCGTGTCATCCTCATCACTGTCGCTCAGAAACAACAGAGGCAACAATGGTGAAAAGTCGAACCTCATAGCCGACATCTCTTTGCAGTCGCAGCAGCGCTGCCGAGGAACTGCTGCTTTGCATTCCAAATGCCACACACCGTAGTCAACAGTAGATCCCTGTCGCGTGCCAGCGCGAACTTCATGTCACTTTTGATAGCATGAACAATGTCTCATTTTTTTTCTATGCTGAGCACCCAGCGTCTCTTTTATCTGAGCTTCGGCATGACGCGAGTCCTTGCTTGCACGACGCCACAACGCTCTCTGGCATGATGTTGATGTTGATGTGGCTTCATGCGCAAAAGCACAGGGCACTTGGAGGCTGTTGTTCTGATCCGTGGTTCTGATCTCTGAGGCTTGTTGTTCTGTCGGGCCGCCCGATGGAGACGACGCACCACCGTGTTTGTGCGACGAAAAGTGGAAACGCTACGTGTTAACAGACACATACGCAATAAGCTGGTATGGTTTATGCGGATATAAGACACATTATGTTCAATGGCCGCAGAGTTGGGGATTTGACTTTACTACTTTTAAAACGAAACTACTGTTTAAGCGGGTACGGTTTAATGAGGTTTTACTGTATTTAGTTTCTGTTACTGAGTGAAATTGCGTGCTACTGAAGACAGTTCACATTCGCTTGGCTTATAAATCCTCTATATACGTTTATGCCCCAAGAAAGAAAAAAAAATGGCATAGTAGCCTCATGTAACCTGACTGTTACATGTCAGTCTATCCACTTTAGGCCTGGCAATGCTCTTTCCATAATCAATGTGAGCAGCAGCCTGTGAGGGAGTCACCAGAACACCCTTATTTTATGTATTGATATTTTTTTTCCTTGTAACATAAACCTTAATGGTACCAGCTGTGACATTGGTCATATTTGGAGAGGAGTTGCATTGCACGTTGAGGTGATTAAAGCATTGAATATTGGTTTACACATCTTGTTTCCAGTGGCCGCACATCAAGATCAACCTTCGGGAGGTGAAGAGAGTCATTAGGCGTAGATTCCTTTTGAGACATGTGGTGAGCATTTGCCCGTTATCTTTATTTTTTGAGTGTCATTATAAGAACTCTTGGCAGTAGATATTACTGCATGGTGCAGACTTGAAATCAAATTGCTATTATTAAAGCCTACTTCATGCAGAGGCATAATACTTGGGGCTGTCAAATTTGTAGCTTCATGCTACTGTTAGGTGGATGACAATTTTCCCTTTCACACTTGAGGCCGTGAAAAATATAAGTTCGAAAATAGCATGTTTGAGTTGTTTTACAGCAACTTGAAATTTCTTAAAATGCAAGCCTTTACTGCGAATCTTCTTTTTAAAGAGAAAAATGATTCCATGTGTATTAGTAAATTACCTGCTCTACAATACGAAAAACACCATTCTTACTGCGAGAAGAGATTCGGTAAGCCAGAAAAGATGCAAAACGAAAAGGTGGGTGGTGACACCGCCTTGAAGTTCCCCTGCCAGCTTGCCGTGATGTCATGGATTTTGACGATGTCTGCTGGGGCTTAGTTAATTGTTTATTGGTAGAAATGGTCTACATAGTGTGTTCTAGAGGAGCCAGAGATTGAACATGGCAAGTTTCGAGAACTTTTTCTTCGCCAACGCGGCCTAAAAAAAAAAAAGAAAATACTTTGAAATTCGCGGTGTCACACTAATTTACCAGCTCTAGAGTTCCGCCACAATATTTAAGAACTTTTTTAGTTTAAGTTTAACCTTCATTCTCTCATCTAATATTCAACTTATGGCAAAATTAACAATTCAGTTTCCATAGAATATACTTTATTAGTGTAAACTGACTTAAGGGTTTCTCTTTAGTGTCTCTTTAATGATTATTCTGTTCCCACTGTTCTACTTTGCACATTTCCAAGCCTTTTACCTGCTCTTTCTGTTGCCAAGCTGACTTTTATTGGTGCACAAACAATACACAATTGTCCTCGTTAGGCACTCGTTTTAATGAAAGTTTACTTTTGTTGGCATGTAGGAGGTGCATAATTAGTTAGCTACCTAAAGGGCCCCTCACCAGGCCCCATAGCAAATTTTGGTTATATGCTGGAAGTTGTTACGTGTCCTCTAGGGAGCGTTCTGCCGCAAAATATGTTTCCAGTCTGCTTATTATTAGCCGAAATAGAAATATTTCAGTGCTGCAAACCCATGATTTCAGCAGGCGAGCTCCACTGTATAGCTAGACTCCCTCTCCACTCGCCCTGTCTAGCCTGCGCAAGCAAAATTAGTTTCCTGTGTTCTCCCATGCCGGACCTCGAGGATCGCGTGACACGTGTCACAGGCCCTGCCTTCACATTTTTTTCTCCTCGCTTTTTTTTTTTTGGCGATGCGCACTTCCGCTGACAGCGTTTCGCGTAGCGCACAAGGACACATGACTAGTGGTATAATTCACTGCTGCACAAATTATATAAAACTTATATATAAGAGCAGGATCGCGCGCTGGGACGCGGTAGAAAATGGCATAGTTTCGGTACCTGCACACGTGACCGCATGACCGTGAGAACAAGCAGACGAAGCAGAACACATCTCTCTTGCTTCGGTGCAAAGTAAAGCAAAAGACATGTAGACATTCTGTTTGTGTGTTTTATTATTTCTCAACTTCAGTTGGTTAGTTCAAGCAACAGATCACTCAAATAACAGATGGTGCCTTGAATAACTCTCAGTCGCATGTCGACATCACACTGTGGACTCGAGTACGTAGGCACAGGGATGCGAGTGCGTCATCCTCCGGCTTGGTGCGCGGCGGCTCTGAGAAGGAAAAATGGCATTCGGTTTGAAATTTCAGATCTTTCCGCAGCGCGTAGCGATGTAATACTTTGCAGACACGATCGTTATCATGCAATGTATGCTCTGCGCTTGTCAGCTCAAAATGGCCAGACATGGTGAGGGGCCCTTTAAAAGGCACAATGAAATGTTAGGAAACTTGCTGATTGCTTCGATGCATGTTAGAATCTGTTCATCCCATTGCTCATAGCAGCTTCAAAGTGTTATGGTTGTGAAATGTAACAACTATGAGTCAACTTTCTCATGTGGTTGTTTCTACACATAATTTGAACCATTTTTGTTGTTGTTCTTTTGTTTATCTTCATGCCTAGCAGTGAGACCACTTCCACCATCCACTTAATTTTTCTTCTTTTTCATCTGTGTTTTGTCATTTCATTGCTGTTTTCTTACTCTGGCTGTAAATATAAAATACACTGTCTCACACTAAAGTAAAGACACAAAAGAATGCGAGGCAAATATTTATTCTATACTTTTATACAAGTTACTCCAAGGTATAGGCTTATGACAGTTGAATGGTATTCAGATTTTCAAGACATTAAGGTACTGTTTGCTGTACCTACCCCTACAAAAAATATGTTCAGTAACTTCGCCACATATCAAAGAGCTTGTAAAACACAGCCTTAAAGCATTTCATAGCAGGGCTGGGCAAAGAGATGTTGCAGCATTGACGTCGAGGAAGGTGAGGAGAACAGCGGCTGGCTAGGAACAGGCCATTGCATAGAAAGCGAAGCTCAGATCACGAGTGGCTGGCGCGAGGTAGCCGGGAGATTCTTCCGCCGAGGAATGACCATTAGCTAGGGCCCTCTTCTAAAAAAAAATGTACTCCTGTTTATTGTGGGTCATTGTCATCACTGATTTTGTATGCCACAGATACTTTGAAATTATATCATAATAGTTAAATACAGGTACAAGATACCCAGGCAACAAGTATTTAACATGCAGATACAAGATATATATATATATATATATACATATACACACACACACACATGCCATTAAAGAAAATGGAGAGTTCAAAAAGAACCAAACTACACTGTCCTGCGACCCATGTTGTTAAGCTGTCCAAGAAGACTCACTCTACTTGTTGCATGAGGGCGGGACCATGGCTGGTATAGGCAGTGTATCACATTACTCCAAAGCAGCGAGCAGCTTCCCTCTGGCCGATGTGCGCTCTCGTGCGCTTTCTGGAGCCTGCACATTCTGTTGTGCCGTGCCAACCGGCATACACCATGTTTGTACTGCTAGGAAATAAACAGTTGTTTATTTACGAAAATGTGTTAAATTGGCGACGAGGAACTAGCGAACCTACAAGATGGACAACGGAAACTTGGGCCACATACAGGAGTTCTCCTATGGGGGAAACTGGAACACATGGTGTGAATGGCTGGAATTTTTCTTCGAGGCTCACGACATCACTTGCTCCAAAAAGAAGCATGCCCTTCTCCTTACATCCTGTGGCGAGTCCATGTTTGACATCGTGAAAGCCCTGCTTGCACCACAGCTACCTTTGGAGGTCGAGTTTGAGGCTATACTGCAATACCTCAACAAACACTTTCACCCAAAGCCCAACGAGCTGCTGAGCTGCTTCCATTTCCATCAAAGAAGCCAGGCACCGAGAAAATCAACACATTGCACACGACTGCAACTTCTGAACAAGCCTGACGTGGACACTGCCAACTTCTACGTCATCAGCAGCAGGCACGGCCATAGCCCTCAACATGGCCATGTCAGCGATACCAGCTAGAGCTGGTGGGAGGTGCTCTACGCTGCCCCTGGACTTCATACTCTGAGATCGCTTCATATGTGGAATACGAGACAGTCACCTCGAACAACGCCTGCTGACTGAATGTGACATCACATTCGATCGTGCTTTCACCCTCGCCTTGTCAGCAGTGTCAGCGGTACAACAATAGATGCAGCTTCACGCTGGCAAGCGAGAAGGCACAGTACAAAGCACTGGAATTGCAACTCCATGCAAGCGAAATGTGAGCAACAAGCATTGTTGCCATTTCACCGGAGTGCATTCACCAGATGATTGCAAGGAAAAATCATCGAAGTTCGCATATTGCTCAAAAAAAGGCCACATCGCCATACCTTGTTTCCGTAGGAAAAAGTACTTGAGCTACACAGATATGCAACAGCAAACACGTGCATCCATAGCACTTCAGCGACAGGGGAATCACCAATTGTTTCCTAGACCGACTCAGTGGGAGATCTCTTCACCATGAACACTGTGAATGTGGGTTCGTCAACACCAATCACAATCAAACTGACTGTGAACGGGCAGCCACTGCTGATGGAGATAGACTCCGGAGCATCTCATTCAGTGAGCAGCATTGAGACTTTTAAACACTTCTGGCCTGCACCATCTGCAAAGCTTCAGCATACAGATCTCACTGTGCACATATGGTCGGAATCAAAAACGAAGCTGTTGGGACATTGTCCAGTAAAAGTACAGTTTAATCACAAAATTGCACAGCTGTACCTGCATGTACAGGGCAAAGGAGCTAGCCTCCTTGGATGAGACTAGTTCCAGGCTGTGGGCATCTGAATCGCCGGTGTCAACGGCTTGACCCCATCAAAACTGGATGGAATTTTGGCACGTGACGATGATGTGTTTGACATACAGTAGGGTAGACATATCGGTGAGCCATTGAGCATTCACTTGCAACATGAAGCCATGTCAGGGTTTCCAAAATATCAAGTGCCGCTAGCTCTTCAGATGGCCATGCACGCGGAGATTGACCCACCTTTTAAGATGCAGGAAATACTAGAACCCGGGAAATCTTCAGCGGCTACTCACGAAACGCTGACCGAACTCATGTTTGGCAAGAAAAAGACAATGCCACTTATCCTCGCGTCTCCATCAGCGACATGCCATGAGGAGGAACCCGCAAATGATCACCTCATGCAGCTTCATCGGGGGCAACCAGTCTATCTATGAAACTTCCGTGCAACTCCTGCGTTACAATAGTCGGGATCCAAGCAGAAGAGTAGAGTGCATTCGTTCCTGTTGAAGATGCCTGACGAACGGCTACACAGGCATCACTGTGGTCGTATCTGGCAGAGCGCATGCATTGCAGATCAACATCACGGAAGAACAGTGAATCCCATGTGGAGATTTCCAAGCCCGAACAGTGAACCACATGCGCATACAGCGCAGCCGGTGCCACAGATTTTGGAAGGGAGGGAGGCACAAGAGCCGCCAAGAGATGCACCGAGCCTTTGTGCAGAGGCAACTGGAACAGCAAATGACACTGTGGCATCACAACCACACACAACTCACAGTGGTTGTCCAATCAAGCCACCGGACTATTACGGACATCCAGTTTTCACCTAGAAGGGGAGAAATAATATACAGTTAAACCTCGATATAACAAACTTCAAGTAGTGACATTCTTTATATAACGAAGTATTTAACTTTTCATAACCTTTTGTCCATAGAACACCATGCATTTAGAACCTCATTATAACGAAGTGTGTTTGTATGCGATTTCAGTAAAATTTTACTGCTGCCGTAAAGACAGTAAATGTTTGAAACTTTCGTGGACGCAAATGGGCAAATGATTGAATTACAAGTGGCTGCTTGCAAACGTACCTCTCAAATTGCACGCCGGCCACGCAACAAGAGCGACCACCAAAGTGGAGCCGCATCATGTTGTGTATGAAGTCAAAGCACGATAAGATCCTATCGCGCCCTGCACACTGTGTGCTTTCGGTGCAAGGGGAAGTGTGCGAGGGTGAGACAAGAAAGATTGGGGCTTCACAAGTGCCGCCTTCCCACGTGAGCAAAGGGAAAGAGGGAAGAGGAGCAGGCTTGTGGTAACACGATCAAGCGTGGCGATTGGGGGGGGCTAAGTTGGCGCACGTCTTGGCCGTGGCTGCGCATGGCTGTAAGTGCGGTTGAGCGCATACGCAGCCGCGCACCCTGCTTTAGACGTAATCTACCGCTTGTGCAAAGAGTGGGCCTGCCGAGACGGCGTGGCATCATGTAAGTGGTCTTCCCACGTGTTTAGTATTGGAGGTTCCGTAATATCGAGTTTTAGGGACCTGCTGGAGCGAGAGGCAGATGAAGCATTCGCTCCCTGCTGTCAGCGCTTTTCATGATATCGTCGTCCTAGTGCGGGTGACACTATCAGTCATGGGGGTGGAGTGCCCGCGAAAGCGTGGCTGGCTTCACATCATTCGTACCAACGATATGAAGATATTGATGTGGCAGGAAACCGTATTATTTGTTGCCGACTCCCACATTCATCAAAATGAATTGCTTTCTCATTCAAATTTGCTTTTTTCGATTGCCCGATAATTCGGAAAATTCTGCAGCCCCTTCCCGTGTAAGAAAAATCGATCGGTGACTGTACTTATTTGCATTAAGGGTTGAATTTCAATACAACGAAATTATGATATAACAAAGGAAATTGCCGATTTTGCCAACTTCATTATTTCGAGGTTTAACTATATATAAATATGCCATTAAAGAAAATGGAGAGTTCAAAAAGAACCAAACAACACTGTCCTGCAACTGACGTTGTTAAGCTGTGCAAAAAGATGCACTACCCAATTGACGCCTCCTCGTTGCACAGTAGTGGTACCCTGGCGGGCACAGGCGGTGTATCACATTGCTTCAAAGCAGGGAGTGGCTTCCTCCTGGCCAATGCACGCTGTAGCACGCTTCCTGGAGCCTGCAGCTTCTTTGTGCGGTGCTGACCGGCAAACACCACGTTTACACTGCTAGGAAATAAACAGTGGGTTCTTTACGAAGATGTGTTAATATTAGTACATTTATTGTATGCAATATTATACTTGCCATTTGTATCCTAAGATACTTTGATACATGACTTAAGTCCTCATTATAGTTCCATTGTTAGTGCCATGTCATGTTTACAATGGTTGACTTGCACATTTTTAAACTCCTGCCCTCAAACTTTGTTCCGTCTGAATTTCCTATATGAATATGTTAGACTTTTTGAATGTTCAAATGAAGTACATTATCGCTATTCCGCAAAAGCGTTATGAGGTTGGCAAGGCTTGCATCAAATGAACACAGGTACGCTGTGCAATTCATGGTTTTCAATGCCAGCTTTATATCAGTACGAGGCATTGCTCTGCGGGGCAGTCGTAATGCATTCTATTGAAATTCAACCTTTTATACAAATAAGTACAGTTGCCTATCGATTTTTCTTACATGAAAACATACACGGAAAGGGGCCACAGACTTATCTGAACTCTTGGGCAATCGAAAAAAGCAAATTTGAATGAGAAAACAATCGATTTCAATAAATTTGAGAGTCGGCGCAGAATGATACGGTTTCATGCCACTTACGTCAACGATATCTTCTCGGCGGCACGAAATAAGCGAAGCCAGCCACACTTTCACATGCACCATGCCCCCGGAGTTGATAGTGTTGCCCGCACTGGGACGATGCTATCAGGAAAAACACTGGCAGCCGGGAGCGAATGCTACGTCTGCCTCTCACTCCGACGGGTCACCGAAACTCAAGCTTGCACAACTTAAATATTAAACACACGGTACGACAGCTTGCATGGTATCATGTCATCTCAGCACATCCACTTTTTTCACATGCGGCAGATTAGTACCTCCAAATCAGGGTGCACGGCTGCGTAGGCACCCAGCCACACTTACTGCCATGTGCAGTCATGGCTATGATGCACGCCGAAAATTTAGACACACGCCAACTTGCCCCTCGCTCCGCCCCCTCGCGCGCACTTGATCGCATTACCGTAATCTCGCTCCTCTCCCCCTCTTTCACTTTGCACACGCGGGAAGGCAGCACTCGTGAAGCCACCATCTTCCGTCTCACCCTCGCAAACTTTCACTCGCACCTAACGCACGCAGTGCGCAGGGCGTGTTAAGAACGGCCAGCTGCAGTGCAAGTTTCGCCAGCCAGTTGCGACTGTGGGCATCATTGTTTCCTGGAGCGCCGCCGCCAACCTTTAGCCACGGCGTGACTAAGTCGACTTTGTGTCGAGAACAATACGCGCATCCTCCACTCTCCGTCGCTTCAACTAGGATGCGTTTGACAAAGGAGGCTTTGTTCTTAAACCGCCACCATTACGCTCTAGCCTCGTCGCCGTTGTGACTGAATGAGTTCAGCGGGCCAACTATTGTTACCAAACCCCCCAACGCGGACCTGACCTGCTATGAGTGGGGGAGTTGCCACGGGAATGCAGTTCAAGGCTCCTTCCCATGCGCCGACCAAGACGCAAGACAATGTGCTACCTGGGCGCACTACCCGGGTTCGCTCCGAGTTCTACAAAATTCGTGTGATGTCGGTTTCAGACCGAGAACCTGTGTGTGTGTGCGTGTGTGTGTGTGTAAACCGTCCGGCGGAGAGGTGGCGTGTTTACGATGACTGGACGAACATTTCCGCCACCTTGGAATCGGGGGAGGACCGAGTGTTTAAAAACGGCTGTTGTGTGGATGCTCGATACACTTTCTTAAGCAGTCATGTTAGACTGAGACACTCTCTCAAGCAGTCGTGTTAGACTGACGTACTTTCTCTCGCAGTCATGCTAGACTGATGAACTGCATGTAAATACTGTAAATAAGCCCTTATTCCTCGTTCTCGATGAGAAGCAATCCTTCCCTTCATCAACGTCCTCAGCGTGGATAAGTTGGACGACGGCATGGGCCAGCTACCTTCGAATTCATGCCGGACTCCAATCTTGACAACGGGTTACGAGCGATGGGATTGAGCCCTCAATCCTGACAGGCGCCATCAGATCTTATCGTACTTGGACTCTATATGGAACATGATGCGGCACCACTTTGGCGGTTGGTCGCTCTTGTCGTCTAGCGCACGATTTGAGAGGTGTGTTTGCAAATAGCCGCTTGTAATTCAGTCATTTGACCATCTGCGTCCGTGGAAATTTCGATTTATTGTCTCAGTGTTCCTTTGCAGCAGCAGTGAAATTTCATTATATTGAGATTCTAAATACATGGCCTTCTACACCCAGGCGGTTATGAGAAGTTGAATACTTTGTTATATTAAAAATTTTATGATATTAAAGCTCATTATATAAAGGTTTTACTTAGTTTTTCAATCGCACAACATCAACTGGACATGTTTGTGTGTGCATGGACATAGCAATACTTACCTATGAACAATTCATTAGCTTTTCCACATGAGAGTAGTTGGGCCTGGATGACAACAACATAAGTTGGCACCAATGTGCACTTAAGTTCCAGTAAAGGTTTTTGCTCTGCTGATGAAGGTCTCGCAAGAACAGGCATTTGGCTTTGACATTGAGCCAGTGAGACAAAGAAACGGCAGATCATGTAGTAGCAGATGATATTCCAACGAAGACAGCATGCCGACTATCATTACTAGTGTTGTGAAAATATTCAAATTTTCGAATAGTAGTTTCAGATATTATGCTATTCGATATTAACTTCGAGAGCAGTAGTAATATTCATACTTTTCTAAGTTTTGGCAAACTCACGATCGTAAATTTGTCTAACAATAAGTAAGGCATGAGAAGAAAGGGGGTTAACCGAGGGGCCCGATTTTTAATATTCATATCATAAGAAGCCAACAAACACTGACACCAAGGACAACATAGGGGAAATTACTTGTGCTTAATAAATGAAATAAAGAAACGATAAAGTAATGGAAATTAAAGTGGATGAAAAAACAACTTGCTGCAGGTGGGAACCGAAGCCACAACCTTCGCATTTCGCGTGTAAGGCACAATTTTTAGAATAAAAATAAACTTGCACATTCTGCAAAAGTGTAAATATTATTGTGGGAGCTTTCAAATATATTAAGTGTAGTCATTTCATCAAATTTGTTTAACAACGGGTGAGAGAAACCGAGCAACAAGCTCCAGATACGCTGGTAGAGTGTACTAGAATACTTCTGAGTGGCGCAACCGGCTGCCGTGGAGAGGGCCTTTCGTGTAGAAAAGAAACGGCAGTGCTGTAGTCAACCACTTTTGAAAGCATCGCCCGGCCTTGCAGGCTACTGCTTGCCGGTGCGTTTGCAGAAACGGAGAGTTTCCACAAAAAGAACCTAAGAATGAATGTTTCATCGCAAATGAACTGCGTGACTGTCCCAGCTACCATTAATCTGCCCTGAGCGAGCGCCTAGCAGTCTCAGAAAGATGTTTTTATGACGCGCAGGAGGTTTGTAACATGACTGGCTGTGGTGAAGCGCGATATATAACATTATCCTAGAAAACTGTATTATTAAGCTCGTGCTTGCAAGTTGGATCAAACATCACTATTGGAGCGATCAAGGCTCGTCATTCATTTTATTGCCTGTTTATTAGCCAGTTTTCTGTACAAAACGCATTGTATGAGCTCAGCGGAACGTGTGAGCAGTATTGCAATGACTGCATATTAATTTGTAATTTTGATGCAGTTCTGCCAAAGGCTATTAGTGGATATTGTCTGTTATTAGAATCCTTATTTTTAACTGTAAGAAGCTTACACTTACCCTCTACCTAAATGCATGCGAAAAGAAAGATCAATTTACTTGGCGTCCACTGCACCGTTTTGGACGGGGTTTGTTGTATCTTGAAGGAAAACTTTCAAATGATGAAACTGTGGGAAGGAGAATTTTCATTAATACTGCCAATCTTTTTCATACAAATATTGTGGAACTAAACAAAGACAAGCATCAAATTTAACTCGGTACTAAAATAAAATGTCATGAACTTTTATATTGCAATAATTTACTGGGACATCTACAGCGTGCAAAATTGGATGCACTAATACGCTGCTCTGAAATATACCCATAATTTCTGTCAAGGCATTTTGAAAAGTCTTTGTAAACATTGTAAATATTTGTTCTAAGCTGTTATATATACAGTTGAAATTCGCAATAACGAAATCGGCGGGGAATGCAAAAAAGATTAGCTTTTGCGAGAATTTCGTTGTTGCGAAATGAGCCAGCACAGGTAGGTAAAGCGTCACAGAACAAAGCCTTACTGTCAAAATTAAGTTAGCGTACTTTGCCAAGCTTGCTCGAGGATATTGTCACATAGTAGTGATGGTAAAAAAACACAGCAGGAAAACTGTGAATAGCTTAACTAACTTTTTATTGGGCAAACCTGTGCCCACAAAATCAAGTTACACTCAAAGCACAACGATAGCGGCGAGCACAGTCGGCAATCGTCGAAATCTGAATAATGGGTCAAGCACGTCAGCTTTTATCACTCGTTGAACGTTCTTGTGTACTCTCTGGTGCCCGCGTGTCTTCCAGAAAGTACTACACAATTTGCATCACTCATGCAATCAGATTACACAAGGTTCGGTGACAACAGATAATGGTTAGTACCATCGATAACATTAAAGAAACTTCCAATACATGCTGGCACCTCTTGCACTGAGTGATAACATTTAACATTTGAAAAGCGGTCAACCGAGAAAGATTAACAAGTACACATGTCAACCGCATTGCCGACAGTATGAGGTGTGCCGCATGTGTTTTCGGAGATGTGATCACTTTTGAGAGATTTTGCGTAACTCGGCACCGGACGCAGAGAAGCAGCTCTCCACGCATGCTGCAGCATTTCTCCAGCACATGCTGTCGCCCGTAGGCCCCAACACATCCGGTGCTGAGCGTGTAAGTGATCGTATCTCGTATTCCCAAAGGCAATCGATCGAGATTACGGCCCCTACCCGCAAATCTACGTCCGGCGCCGAATCCGCACGCAGTGCCTGTCGGGTGGCACTAAAACCAGCATTCTTAAAGCAAAGGATGCGTATTCCCAGACGATCGCTCAATCACGGCCCGATGCATGGCACTCCATGCTGCAACTGCCATGTCAAGTACCATAAACAATTCCACGTCGGTGGGACGTGTATTTGCTTGTTTTTGTAGCATTTTTCTCACCGAGGCGCACATTACACACTGCACTAGGTATGCAAAAACCATCACTGCATGTCGGTAGCAACATATGTGCCGCTTCAAATGGGTGATCAACAAACAAGATAGCGGCCATGACGTGTTTCCAGTGCACACGATCGCTTCCAGTGCTTGGTTATTTTTGTAAACAAAAATGGCGGTACCCATGCAAGTGTAATGTCGGGCTATTTTACGCGATTTTGGTGCAAAGCAATCATCTTTGAGCACATTTCAGAGACTGCTAGCCTTCCGCGAGTGCGTAATATGCGGGATTACGTTCCAGCAAATTTTGTCATGTGGAATTGTAGTAAAGCAACATTTTATTGTCGAGAGGTATGAAATGCATTGAATCCTATGAGCGTTCGCTGGGGATACGGAAATACTTCATTGTTGCGAGCATTTCATTGTTGCAAGATTTCATTATATGGGCTTTTGACTACCGTATTTACCCGCATAATGATCACACTTTTTTGTCAGAAAAATTAACGCAAAAACAGGGGTGCGATCATTACGCGGGTTAAATGTCCCGCGAAAGGAAAACTAAATCTTTTTCGTCCCGCATTTGCTGCGGGACACCAAAACAAAAATGGCGGCCGATGGAGCAAGCCGAACGTGCCGAACACAATTTTTTTTCTTCTCGTGAGTGCATTACCTGCATTGAAACAGTTTCTTCCGTATCAGTAATGAATAATATCGTTAATATCGGCAAGTTTGTGGCAATAACCTAGCCATGTCCACTTTGAGGGGACAGAAACAGATGGGCGCGCTTAGCTGCCAGTGACATAGAAACACATGGCCGGCATGCTGCGGAAACTGTGGCATCTGTCTTCACTACTATCCTGATACGGCACGTTTTCGCTAAGGATGGGTGAATATCTTAGCTGTGTTACAAGCGTCAGCGTACGAATAGGGTACATGTTTAACGTATCAATGTAAACGTGGCTACTATCGTTGCTGCTCGCAATTTGTTGCGTGCCCACGAGTGCAGGTGAGAAGAATCGAAAGGTGCCTTTTTTTTGTTATTGACCACAACCATTATAAAGCCTACACATAATAAAGGCAAGTTTGGTTGCAGCTTTTTTTTAGCCATGGAAGTGCGGAAAGTAATGAAATGAGGCATCTACTTAAGAATGTTTGGTGCGTGCAGACCGCTTGGTTTGTCATGAAGAGTCGTTCGTGTAGCATTCCACAGATGGTAAGCACAGTCATTATTAGCTAGACTTGGCACACGACATATCGCTGCGGCAAGTTTGGGGTGCGATCATTACACGGGAAATTTTTTAAAAAATCGAATTTTGACTGCAAAATTGAGAGGTGCGATCATTACGCAAGTATGATCATTATGCGAGCAAATACGGTATATGTCACATTTGTCCACTCCAGAAACTCTAACAGATGCAGTTTACACAACTGTGATATTCTTTTCTGAAGTAAATTTACAGATTTATAAGCTTTGCTTCGTTTTTTTCTTTGTTCTCAGTTTCGTGGGTTTCTGTGAAGAGTACAGATTCCGCTGTACACAGTTGCTTTAATTCAACATTCCCTCTTAAATGCAACCAATTTCACCGTCATTGTCAGACACGAACTGATGCCATTTTATCAGCGGCTGCAGTTCCGGTGTTTTCTTGGTTACCTAGATATGAAGGCATATTCAGCAACCTAGTAGGCACCCCATCAAGTCAGAGAGTTGGTTTCCCTCTTGGCACTCGAACGTCTGTTCCGTCAATTATGTGCACATAGTCTCTCAGGATCAAATAAGGCTCAAAGTGAAGCTCACAAACAGTACTATTGGCGTCGAGGGGCTTATCAAGTCTGCACAGATTTTCCTCCCACACAAGTTGTCACTTTTCATCTCTTGGAGATTTCAAAAGCAATACCTTGCGGCCTTGGTCCGTGTGAGTGTACCCAGTCATGCACCCGGGTACATAGCAGTGATTTAAACGCTGTGTCTTTTTTTTTTTTTTCATTTGAGTCACAAATATGTGGCAGAGGTCGCGTGTGCGCACACACACATGCATTACAGGTCAGAGCACGCCAACTTACTTCAAGAGTGTGCGATGCCAGCGCCATTGCTACTTTCTCCAAAATTGGGGACACAAATGTACGAGGTGTGCTGACTTCGGTCGCGCCACCTAATAGTTCTAGTACGCTCTAACGCCAGTATACGCTGGCGCCATCTTTGCCAATCTTGGCACCCTGGTTTCCACCACTCTTTTCTAACCACTGTCAGATCCAGACACTAAGTTAGAAGAATGAGTTTTGGATAAAAATAGATGCCTTTAAAAATTTCTCATAACCTTCATAATTGCTCAGAAAAATTCATTTGTGAGAAAATGCATAAACATAGTTTCAAAACATTTTTACTATAATGTTCTGAAAGAAAGCAATAAGATGAGTGAGTGACAGAAACTGTGACACGTGAGAATAGTGGTGTCTGTATATGTACTGAACAGATGCAGTTTTAGTTCATTTCCTTTTTTTATCATTTCAATAAATGAGTCATACTCATACATACAGAAGTATTCCAATAAATGAGTCATACTCATACATACAGAAGTATTCCAATAAATAAGTCATACTTAAATTATTGTGGTCTCATTCTCACAAATTATTCCATTTAATAATTGCATGTATGCAATAATTACAACATAGTTACAAACATAGGAGAGCAGCACCGTGTATGACTTTTTGAGTAATGAATTATTACTTGTACTCATGATCATCTATAGCAGCGTGCAAAATGAGGAATGAACATAAAGGCATACACAGTGCTGCTCTTCTGTGTTTGTAACTTGTTTTATGCACTTTTATTAGATGATCATGAATATCGAGCTCGTCCAAGTCCGTGCTCTAGTGAAACCCATGTTCAGCTTTTCAACAGAATTTTTCAAAAGGTAGGCTTAAAAACAGTGGATATCTCACCTATCGCCTGCGTTTGGGAATCGCCCTTGCCTTACTGTAGTACTTCTTTGCACACATATAAAGGGGTGTGAGAAAAACATTAAAAAAAACTTTGGCAACTTTAAAACAACGATAAAGCACAGTGAGAATAAAGCCACGAGACGAAGCAGTACATATTGCATTAACGGCTTTGCCAGTGGTTGAGGAAAAGGTGTTACAGTCGAACCTGGATATATCGAACTAACATATAACGAATTATTGTATACTACGAACAGCATTGAACTCCCTTTGAAAATTTTTGTGTAAAATTTTATTTTATATATCGAATTACCTATTATATAAAACTTTCCTGCAATCCCCTTCAGGTTTGATATATCCGGGTTTGACTGTATACTCAGTCATAGCTAGGCAAACAGCCTGATGGGTAGGCGTGGTAGACAGAAAGCCAGCTATGAAACTATATTAAGACACATGCCCAGTGTGCCACCCCCTTGCTACACTACTGCAGTTCAATGCAGCTTCCATGAATAATCTACACACTCTGAAAAATTACACACTTGAGGGTGGATTGGATGTTTAAATACCCATTTTGCACCTCTACATTCTGTGAAATTTTTTTTTAAATTGGTGCATTCATTAGCAAAACACGCTTAGCACCATTTCATTAATTTCAGGATGTTAAAAGGGTGTTTTGTGTGAAATACACGCCTTGCAGAATGCGAGAGTGCTTGGGCACTTCTACATTTGAAGCAAGTAAAAAGCCATAAGTATCTATTTCTCAGCATTTGCAATGAGCCATTGTTCGAGCACGTCGTATGGTTGCAGTAGTCTATGCATGTCAACCCACTACACCGTTCTGAAGATCATCATAACCAGTCTGCGCCAGATTTTTTCAACAAAATCCACTGGCATGATAATGAATAATAGCTTTCAATGTTACTTTCCCTCAGCAGCTACTGCCATTTGTTCTCGCGTTTTGGCAAATCATCTCCCGGTAGCTGCAGGACGTGTACATGGCGTCCTCAGTGATGAAGTGTGAAGACATACCTTTTTCGTTTATTTCCTACCCTGCATTTCACTTTTTGCCACTGGCTTCGTTTATGTTGTTTCAGCTTGACATTGTTTTATAGGTCAGCAGTTCTTTCTAATAATATGCTTTCTCGCTGCCTAAGATGCAGTACAGAAAACTGTCATCTAGAACCACAATGTAGTTTATGCCCTATTCCCACTATGTATTTCTCAAAACTGGCTCTATGCATACATCGTAGCCAAGTTGGCATTCTTTTATATATTCATGTCATTTTCGAATGAACTTTTAGTTGAGAGGCCGCACTTGTGTTGTGATCCTTTCCTTTGTCCTCATCTAGTTAACATTGCTGCTTGCCAAATATGTTTCTCATGTCACCCATGCTCTGTTAACATTTTGGGCAAATGGTACATTACCCAAATAAAAACCCAGCAAAAACCCACGTATAGTACGAGGATTTTTCTAATTATTGGTGTCCCAAATTTCCGCGTCATTACTGTATCCGGATTCAAAACCAAGTTTCAGTAAAAAAATCAGGCTCAAAGTTTTGGCTTTGTTATTGCTTCATGGTTACCATCATTCTCATCGTCCCGTACCGTACAGGAGATGCCATTTAGAGACAGTGGAGGTTTGGCCGTCGTAACAGGCTAACATAGCAAGCGAATGCACAATTTGGCGGAATACAAGCCAGCGTGCCAACTGCGTGAAATTCATGCTATCAGGAAATTGCATTTCTTTCTCCGTAGTGAAGCAGCGAAACGTCGGGACCACAAAAGCACTACTCGACTGCCTTCAAGAGGAAGGTGGTTTTAGCTGCAGAGAATATTGGCAACTGCTCTGCTGGGAGCACTTTGGCGTTCTCATAAGAGTTTGCCTCACTCGTATTATACGTGAATGAAAACTTTTTATTTGCCTTTTCGCTATCCCCAAATCTCGGCTTGTACTATATGAGAGATTTTACTGTACACTTCATGTGTGCATAGTAAAACAGTGTGGTAATTTTAGATGTTTATGCTCCTATGAAACGCACGTAAGGGTTTCAGATATGTGCACAGTGCCTTGTATGTTGTTTTTGAAAGTGGTAAGTGATTCATTGTGGTTTAATTTTTAGGGCCTAGAGCTTTATTGCTCGGAGAGCTCTGTGCTTAAGCACCTGTTCCTTTCCTTCAAGACACAGCAGGAGCGAGATGAACTTTACAAGCAACTTTTGAATCAAGAAGGTAAACTCATCTTCCTAGTTATGGCTCACCATACTATTTCAGATAGACTGCTGACATTAGAAAAAGTAAAGGTGATGTTGCAGCTGCAACTTTACCATGTGGCACTTTACCTGGAGCATTACCATAAGAAGGCATTTAAGTACTCTTGTATGCCTCCTGACAGTTTCGTATACAGTCCTTGATTCTCCTGTTGCACTCGGCAGTGAGCAAAGCCATTGTGTCGATAGTTGTAGAAATTAATGACTGCATTCTGAACTGTATAAATTGGGGTAAGTGTTGATATACCCATAGTACTAAAGCTACTTTTCTAGAAAAATAATGATGACCAACAAACATATTTGATGTGGTCTTATTGCTATTAATGGTGCTGTGATCTCTTTTTGTTTTGTTTTGCAGCATTAAATCTTGAAGACTCTGGTCAAGAGAACATGACGTTGCTTTGGCAGAATGGAGTCATTTCTAATTACGACTACTTGCTTTATATCAACAGGTGCGTTCTGTGGAAGTAGAATTTCTGTAATATTTAATTGCTTTCCATGCTTTACCCGCTGTGGTTGCTTAGTCGCTATGATGTTGGGCTGCAAAGCACGAGTTCGCAGATTTGAATCCCGGCCACGGCGGCCACATTTTGATGAGGGTGAAATGCAAAAACACCTGCGTACTTAAATTTAGGTGCACGTTAAAGAACCCCAAGGGGTCCAAATTTCCGAAGTCCCCCACTACGGCGTACATCATAGTAAGATCTTGATTTTGGCATGTAAAACCCCATAATTTTTCAACTTTTCATTCTTTTGTATGTCTGCATCTTTTATTGATGCACAAGCTGTAAAGACATTTTTATCACCTTGTTTGCACATGTAACCTTGCATAATGTGTGCTTTACTGAAGCTATTGTGCAGTTTTGGACTTAATACATTGCGCTTTTCTTATTAGCTTGTTGTACATGATAAACGGTTGTTACAAATTGTAACCTCTATTTGATGCTTGTATGCTTTTCAGTGAATTTGCGCATGTTCCTTGCAATAGTATAACCTATTCTACACCCTTGATTACAGTCTGGCTGATCGCAGTTTTAATGACCTCACACAGTATCCAGTGTTCCCATGGGTAATAGGGGACTACAAGAGCAATACTTTAGGTATGATGTCAATTCAGTTTATTGTTTTTTTTTTCTTTGAGCAATAACCACAAAATATAAAGTTAATGTGGATTGAAGTTTGCTAGTTATGCTGATTTTAGTTGTAATGAGCTGCTATGTCAGTGTGTAGACTTGCATATTTTATTACATTTGTGTGTTCATAACAGTGAACTTTTATATTTTCACCAAGCTCTTCAATTTTTCATGTTTAGTTGCCATTTTATTTTTAAAAAATTAGCATGCTAGTGTTCAGTTTGCAGGAAGTGCACACCTTTAACCTGCTTTCCTTCATGTTACCAAGACCACTGTACTCATTACTCATTGAATCAGAATCAGTAAAAATAAAAAAGTAACCATGCTTGGAATTCTGTAATGTGCAACCTGAGCTGTAAACCCAGCAATGCCAGTTATTAATTGATAGGATGTATTGAATAAAATATGTCAGCAGCCACTCCCCAGTCTTGCAAATAGGGTCAAAAGAGAGATGTGTCACCGTTTGCTCTGATATTTGATGTCCATATCGTTTTAAGCTTTTCTGCACTCAGTAGTCATCATTGTTACAAAACTAATAGTCAAGGTATATTAGTAATGTTATTCATAAATGAATACAGTATTGCTTCCTTTACACTGAACACTCAAGTGGAAACTGGTATGTGTAATATATTGAGTGTCTGCTGGTCTTTGGTGAACGATAGCGTGTTGATTTTTCAGTAGCTGCATTTACATGAATATGACAATGGCCCATCGCATTGCATTTCCCGCACATTGCATAAATGTAAACTGCAGTAATGTGCTAGTAAGTGCACGCAGCGCTGACATTAAGAAGACTTTTACTCAACTATGTTACATTCAAAGAAGGGTGGCAGATCGGCCTAATTGATATTCCAAGAATTTTATTGCAAGAGCATATGGCGCAAAGTAGTAAAACAGGACTATGATAGACAAGTATGAAAGGCCTGACATGTCTGTGATGGACACAGAAAAGCTCAAAATTCATTTGGTAATGTACATCAACATGGGTTTGTAATAGAAGAAAAAGAATCTTGCCTTTTGCAAAGCATGCCTGTATGCACTATGCTTTTTTCCTTTGTTTAATTAAGTGCAGAGAACAAAGTAGAGATTGCCAAACACATCTCTCTTTGTCGTTTTTGTTTATGTTGTTTCTTTTGAAAGTATAAGTAATGCCTGCCAATGAGGGTTTGCATAAATGAGTTCATCACATGACTTGCGAGCAGCTGTGACATTAATGCTCTCGTGAGGGATTTTGCTTAAGTACATTTGTGTCCAAAAAGACCATTATGCATGTTAATTATTTGTTGAAGTTACCAAGAAAATCTCAACTTTGGGCGGCCAGGCAGCAAAAACCCTGATTTCACCTTGTTCTTTTTTTTAAATAACACCAGATTTTTACCCCCCCTCACTTCCCCTACAATGAATTTTAAAAAATATATAATAACCGAAAATGAAGGACCCATGGTATACTTTCTTGCTGACACTCATTGCTGCTGATGCATAGCTAGAATAATACTGCTTATGAGAGGCCACACAGTTGTGACATTATCATCGTCATCATCGTTTGCATAACAAAGGTTGTGAGAATTCTACAGAATTACAGATAGATTTATGAATAGAAAACTAGGTAATAGTCGCAAGCAAACTTACTTTTGAAAACGAACTTTTCATTTTTCTACACATAAATGATCACCCTCTGTTTTGGTACAGTGCTTCTGGTGAACACATGTTAATAAAGAACTGGAATGCCAGTCTAATCCTGGGCTTATTCTCTAGTAGCTGTCTGCAGCTACTGCTGGTGATGTGGGGCAAATTTCTCCCACGTGGTTGCAGACTGCGGCTTCCTTCTTACATGCAGTGATAACACTGGCAGTGCCAGTACTGCAAAGCTTCAGAGGGCAAGGGCCATCATCAACATTTACAATCTTGAAATGCTGAGAATACAATGAGACCTGCAATGCAGGCTCATGGCCTGAAGTCGGCTTTGGTTGTGTGAACAGTGAGGCAGGTGGGGAGGGGGCAGCTTTTCAGAAGTGTTAAGTATACAATCATGAATGTCATTGCCTTGATGGAAAACAATACCTGAGCAGCAGTGCTCACAAAAAAACAATACAAGAACACAAAAATGAACATTGTGACCATTTTATTAACTTCTGAATGCTTATCGCTCAAAATCTAACAATATATATACAGGCAGAGCATTACAGAGCAATAAACAGAAAATATGTTGTTGAACCTTGAGCAATAGACATTCACTTGTTAATACAGTGCCTGTGACATTCTTGTGTTCTTGTGTCTTGTTTTTTTGCACAACGCTTCCAAAATATTTCAACCCAACTGGCCCATCAACTCCTGCTTGAGGAATAAGTGAAGAAAGAGAAAAAGACAAGATCTTTGGCAGTGAGGTCAAATTTTTATCTATTTAGTCTTCAAAGAGCCACTTATGATACTTTTAAACTTGGTGTAAATATATCTTCAGTGTGAAAGGACACCACCTTAGACAGGTTTCTTTCCGCAACATTTTTCTTTTTTTTTTTAAGAACATTTTGTACCGGGAAATAAGTTAAGAAGCTGTACTTCACCAACTTTGAGGTAGTTCTTGACATTTTGTCTGTGGCAGCACTCTGCAAACTGCTCATCCCCTCATATGAGAGAAGTGTCTCATCACTGCCTATTACAAGTTGTCATGCTGTAGTTTCACTTCTTTTTTCCACACAGGTAGTTTTCATTATGGCCAGCAGGTTTTAGGTGTGCAACTTGCAACACTTGCTTCCTCTGTTGCATCCTTCTCTCTTAGTTGTTTCATTAAAGTGCTCATCTGAGACATTTGAAGGAGCTTGAACAATTTACATTTGTTACTGGTTTAATTCTGTCCATGACATGAAAGATGGTGTGGATTTCGCATCACAGAACAAAAGAAAAAAGCATAATTTTCAATAGAATGGCATGTTCTTTTGTTGTCTATGATGGTGTAATATTAAGCGCTGATTTTAAGGCAACACATTATGTATCTAATGGTCTGGTTTTAGTGCTTAGAAATGTTAGTAGGTTCCTTTACTTAAAAAAAAAAAAAAACATGGCTTGACGGCATCTCTCTTTGGTAGTGCCAGAGTCCTTTTAATAGTTTTTTTTTTCTCTAGTCATGAAATATCTGTGGTGGAACTTTATGGGGCTGCCCAACTGTGCAGAGTCATTAACCTTTTATGGACGAGTTTTGCCTACAAGCAACATACCAAAAATTTTTCTTTTCTTGACAAGTTTCTGTATTTAGTATGAAGTTTCTGGCTAAATAATTTCGGCCAACGCTAAATGGCAGGCAGCAAGCGCCATTTGTTGATTTAAGGAAGGAACAAACGAGGAGGGAGAAGTTTGGCATGCGCTTCAAATTTTTTGACAGCACAGTCAGGAGAGACAGAGCAATGCAACACCTCCAACTGCAATGGCATTGCACACATGATGTAAGGCAAATGAAATGTCTTGCCTATTGTTCACATATGAGCAGAGCTGTCTGTACAAATTTCAAACGAAGCCATAAGTGGCTTGGGATGAAGCCCACTTCCTGTTTTCTGCCTGGTGTTTCCTCTCTATTGCTGGAAAAGCTTCCACAAAATATTTTTTTTGTTTTTCATTGATTATGCTGATTCCTGACGTGCGTTGCACATTTAGAATGAGAACCCATAATTTTTACGAGTATTTTATATGTACCATTCATAAAGGGTTGGGAGGGCACTAGCCGTCAGCCAGAGTAGTCTTACTTGTGCACATATTCACACAAAGCTGCGATGTTTATACTTCCTACTGTAGTGTTAAAGAAGACAGCACAATCAGCAGCACATTCAATTAATGAGCTCGTATGACATGGCTCTTTAAATTAAACACTGTTAGAAGCGCATTGAATGCAGAGCTCTCACTTTCGTTACAATTTAGTGACTAGTGTCACATCACAAGAATTTTTCCCTTCTTCGGCAACTGCATCTGCTAAAGGCAGGGCTAAGTTATGAATATGTTTGGAAGCTGCTAAGGGTAATCAAATTGAAATACCCATCTTTAGTGTGCTTCAGGTTGTTTTGGATTTAAAGAGTTGTGCCATTTGTTATTGTTCATTGAATGCACCATGTCGTGTACCGTCTTCTGTAAAACTGCATTAAGAAACCTTACACAGCTTGCATAAATTTGCGTGCATATTAGCCTCCTCTGGCCTACAGCTATTGCCCTCTAAATGACATTGCACTGCATTGTGGTTACGTTGTGTCACACATGAAGCTTTCCTATAGAATTAGAGTCTGAACTTGAGCTTGTTGGTATGACTTCATTATGGGGAAACAGCGTGATAAAAGTGAGACAAGGTGATGAACAGGAGCAGCGGCTGTCCTGTTCATCTTTCTTGTCTTGTTTTTTTTTTTTTTTCGCGCTGTTTCCCCATAATGTTCCTATAGAAGTTGTGTGACTATTAAAAAAAAAAAGCCTATCAAAGAGATGTGGTGCTACAGTTTAGTCATACATTTCCTCTTTGTGTACTTTAATTTTTTCTGGTCTTCTGAAAGGTGTATCAGTGGTGTTCTGAAGTAGTACAAGAAGCAACAGCCTATTATTTCTTCCTTCATTTGTTTCTGTTTTTCTCTGTAAAGCAATTATATGTTGCATGCATGCTTACGAAGGGTGTTAGAAGCGTTAGATGCTCCATTAGCCTGTGTGCAAGGCAATGGGGGTATTTGCTTGCTAATCATGCTGTTTAGTAGCAATTCTGTGCAGCTGTAGGGTTCTTGGCTGTTTTGCAGACTTGAGCAATAGTGCAAGCTACAGAGACCTGTCCCGGCCATTAGGTGCACTGTCTGAAAAACGTCTCAAGAAATTAAAGGCAAGTCTTCTGACAACACTGCTGTACCACACTACTCTATCAAAATTTTGATATTTGTTGAGCAATCTTCAAAGTTTGCAAAACTGTTCTGAAAAAGAAGGAAAAATTTTGTATTTTGCCCATATTAAACAGAAATAAACTTCTTTGATACAACCCTTAGGAGACACAAAATTGATTTGAATTAGCCAACTTTAAAGAAAGTTTTTAACAATCATGGGCACCTTTCTGGAACTTTGAACATGGTTGAATTAAAAGGCAGCCCTAAATAACCGATTTCAGAGTAATGGAAGTTGTGCATCTAGCATTCATATACTGTCGGACCTTCTGACATTGGAACTTTTTTCTAAAACGGCTCTTTTGAACAGTGTAGTTCAATAGCAACTGTTCTGGATATCTTGATTGTTGGATGAGGCAGTTCCATCATAGCTGTAGACAATCTGTTCCAACAGTTCTGAAAATTATTTTTATGCTGTTGTAGATGACAGGGACCTGAATTATTTTCAGCTTGCCACTGATATATTGTCACACATATAAAGAAAGTTGTGGTTGCTGTATTTATTGTGAATGGGAATTTGATGAGAACACTAAGAACAAATTTACACTTTCCTGTTACCCCTTTAAGAGGTGCAATTTTGGGGAAATGCAGGATCACATCTCTTTATTGCAGGTTTAAATTCTTCAGAGGAATTTATTGCAAGAAAAAAACGAGTAAATGTTTTGTTTAGCAACAATAAAGGGACAAGGTATTTTTTTTAATGTGTGCAGTTTTATAAATGGTTTATTGTTAAATACATCATTAATAAACTAGAATAAAACATTTTTTTCTTAATGCGGTAATATTCACACAATTTATTTTTATGCATTAAATAGGTTTGACACAACTAGGGCTCATATTTGCAAACATTCCATTTCACTTTCAATATTTATCGTGTTGCACTTGGGATAAAATCCCAGCAAGGACAGTTGTGCGGCAGCCTCCAATCCACATCCGAATCAATGACCAAGGGCCAGAAGAATGAAAAATGACATGTATAATTAGGGAATATGGCCATAGGGTGCTTGGCCATAGCGAAAGTGAGGCATGCCATGTGAGCGCCTACAAGCAAGCTCAGCAGTGTGCACCTTTTGGGGGAAAAAACGATGTGAATGAGAAACTTGCAGTAATTATTTGTTTAATTGCTAGACTAGCTCTCATGCACCTCACAAGAAGAGGCGCATGAGTATCAGTATTACCAGATTGTGAGTGCCTGCCTGTAAACAAAGAACTCGCACATGCCTATGGAAGAGCCATGTGGGCAAGCTTGTCGCCATAGCACTTTGATAAGAAACGAGATAGATCATCAGTTTTCCTGATGGCCATAACTGGAAATGGCATGTGCAAGAATGCCAATTATAAATTGCATAAACGCGGGCATGACCATATGGTAGTGAGGTAGGTGTAGTGCGAATGCTCTGAAACTGCCGCGGTGCCAGACACCATAGAGTGTAATGGAAAATCAGTTTGGTGGAAACTGAGAGGTGGCAGCACAATAAGGATTTTTTCTAGAAGTCACAGAAGGTTGCAGCTTTGAAGTGATGTTAGGCAACGCTTCACTCCAAATAGGCACGTTAGTTTGATTGCCACCGTGCATATATGACTGTCATCATTTGAGATTTCTTTCCACCACCATGCATCTACAGTGGTGACCCTGAAAAGGTTAAATGAAGTAGATAGAAGCGGAGTTCACATGATTATACCACACTTTAGCTGGATGGGTGTGCTTAAACTTATGCTGATGCTGCTGAATGAGCTTACATAGTTGGTACTATATGCTGAAAGAGACAGGAGACCACCTATTAGGAATAGTTCACTGCTGGTTAATTTTGGTAAAATTGTTCCTTTATATAATGACGTTCTTGTTGCACGCTTGCTTCTTCATCCCAAATACAGTAGCTTGCTTTATAGATATTTGTATGACTGAACCAAGCTACACACTACAGAGTAAAGTGAGTTCAATAACCTCAGTGTTGCAAGTATGATACAAGCCATAGGCCAAATTGTATGGTTTGCTGCTTCAGTTGTTTGATGCTTAGCACTACCTGCCAGCTAGTATAAAGTATACTTTGTAGCACACTGTCTTATTGACATTACAGGAAGGGCTGCAATTGACAAAAAGTTCATTTGCTGTGCACAAGCATTTTGGAATTGCGCATGTGGCCATATGAACAGCACTTGGCCACATACTGTTTCTGCCTAAAGAAAATTTGTGTGCAATCATCGGCCATGTGTTGAAGAGATGCAGTAAATGTCAGCAACTGTGTCTGCCACTTTTCATGACAAGAGGGCATGCAGAGCCCTCTGCATAATGACAGTCTAAAGATCAAGTTAAATAGTGAGGACATCACTTGATTGCTTACTTCAGTCAAATGGTTTTTCATCTAGTTTGCTACACCACAAGGTTCTAGTGCCACATGAATGCTCAAATTTGCTAAAGCATATGTGTTGCATGACAAGAACTGTTATGTCCTCAATGGCAGAGGTGTCTGACAAGTCTGTATATTGAAACAAAGATGTAGCTGTCCTTAGTACTATGAAAGTATGATTTATGGCGTTTTGGGCATTAGGTTGACCATAATTTTCCTTTTTTTATGTGAACAGTGAAGTTTTTATGTACTTATGCGCTGGTTACTGTTTAAAACTGTTTATTGTGCTAAAGTTATCATTCATCCCTGACATGCATCATATCCTGTGCATTAATGTGTTTGTGTTCTCACATTGTATATTCAAGCATAGTTCACTTGTATCGGAGCATGATGCAAGAATATTGCTCCAATCCCAAGCTGCACCATGCAAGTCATGGTGCAGTTTGGGAATGGAAGTAGTTTGCACTTACTGTTTCTGATTATGCGGGAGCCTTATAGTTCCTTAGCGCGGGCTGTTTTTAGGAGCTCTTGCGAGGTTCTCATAATCGTGGGGATTATTTAAATGTATCCACGAGTCAAGGGCTCATATTTACGTTTCACAGTAATTAAGCTCACTGGAGTTGTATGAGCTATATGAACACAATAGAAATACCTCTAAGCTTGCATAGCAAAATTAGGAAACTGTAATAGCTTGGTTTTGAAGCTAGAGATTGTGATGTGTTATTTTAATGCTTTTCTTAGTGCACTCTGTCTACCACTGAAAAAGTAAACTAAACACTGAGAAAATGGAACTCTTCTGCAACTGTCAGTTATGCCAGCAAGCATTCAGGCATCTAAGCCTGTCATGAAACTCGAGGTAATGTTGATTTTTTACAGTGATAGCTGTTATGAGCTTACTCCCGTAGTTGTTGTGATGTGTGCCAGTGCCTGTTGGAATCCCAGGGTGCTTTGCCTGAATGTTATAAAGAAGAAAAAAAGTCAGTGCCCCGCGAGGATACAAATGGCCTTTCGAAGATTCTACCTACCACCGATGCTGTAGCGAAGCATACTGCTGCTGGACAATACCGTGCCTGGCTGCTTGAGCGCTCATTAAAATTATTAGCGGACACCATGCTCTGCAGCTTATTCATAAATCAACACCAAGGTGAAAGAATATAAATGAATCCAATGGCAAGACGCAAAATGTAGGGTAGGAAAGAGGAATAAAAAAAATTCTGTCTTTCTGTTTCATCACCAGCATGTGCCACCTCCACAAACGGAGACAACTTGGAATAGAGGCATCACTGACTAACATTTTCTTCTTCTCTATACCCTTTGTTATAGTACTTTATACTATGCCTTTGTACTATACATTCCTTTGTATTTTTTTTGTTAATGACAATATGTTGTAGCTACTGCCTCATCACAATTTCTAGGGCCTAGTCAAGCTGCTTAAACCAACTTCTTGCTCCGGCATCCGTTTTCACGCTGTACTTTTAAGATAAATAAATTGATCTGAGAATTTGAATTAGATGATGGCAACAAAACGAACAAGGGAGCGTCATGATAGATAGAACAACAAAAATAATATCACTAGAATTTGGTTGGCAAATATGGGTGCAATCTAGTGGTACGAATGAGAAGTTTCATGAACACAGAGCACGATATTGTCACCTTGTAGGGACGGTGAAGAACGAGAAACACTGTCAATAATTTGAGTTAAAAATTTAACTATTTATTTTGCAAACTTGTTTTCAGAAAGACTAGCAATACGCAAAGCCACTGCAGTGAGCATGGTGGTCAGTCATCGAATCTTGCCTTGCTGATCAAGTATATTCACTATTCATGTATATATATATATATCGCAGCACATTCAAGAGTTATCGCTAGTGCTCGTATACATTGAAGAATGTACAACACTATTCAGGTTGATTGCACAGTCTGATTAGACAAGACTTTTTTGCCATAGAATCGGCAACAACATTCAGGCAATTTTGGTTACAGTAGGTGTGTCTTGCACTGAGTGATAACTGGATAATAGTGATCCAGGGAAAAATGGTTGCAAGCAAAAAGCACAAGAGCGTATGCATGACAATATAAATGTACTGCTAGATGAAGTGCCACCTCTTGATGATTTCTTAGCTATGGTCAGGCCACTGGTGTGCTTCGGAAATATGTCGAAGCATAAATATAGCAGTTGCTTCAATGTCTGTATCTGTATAAACAACTTATGCTAAAATGGGTCAAGAGCATACCTTTGCAACCTTGCATTTGTACTATGTTTTCTTGAGCTATAAAAAGCACTGTTATGTGTGTTACACTTCCACAGGCCTGTGTGTTTGTCAAGCATATAAAAAAAAATATATTTCTGAATTATGCAAGTCTTAAAAGTGTGTTTACTATGTAGGATCGCTATGCTGAAATGGCTGAACCCAAGTTCCTGTATGGATCCCACTATTCTACTCCTGGCTTTGTGCTCTACTACTTGGTGCGCAAAAGTAAGTGGGTCACTCTTGTGTAGGTAGGCTTTTTGTGAGTGCGAGATGTACAGTGTGCCTACTCTGAATGTGGCTGTTGCATTTTTCTATTGGCTTGTAGTGTTACCGTGCAGTATGTATTAGTGTAGTTGTTGGCTCCCTTGATAATAGCGTTCCTGATAACACAGGACTTTCCAATTTGTTTGCAAATGTTTGGTGACCCTTGAATTTAGAATCAGTATGGGGTACAACATCTCAATTCAGTGACCACCTACTGCAGAGCGGAGGAGCTACTTAAGCTCGCATGCTGTTTTACATAAAGTTTATTCTCTCTCTCTCTGTCCCCATTCAGTGCCACTTAAAGAGGCCCTAAACCACCTCTCAGGATTGGTGAAAACACATTCGACAGTTAGTGTACACTACTGTGAACGTCTCAGCCTAAATTTGCAATCATGCGCAGCATGAAGAGCTCAAAGAAGAGCGCAAAGTTACCTTTTCTTCAAAGACCCTCTCTTCAAACAGGCCTTCTCCTCGCCCGTTTCATGAGTGTCAGCGGTTGCCCTTTGACGTCAATGGGGCAGTTTCCCATAGAGCACTGCCGTTGGCCAATATTTGACATCAATCAAGAAGGGTGTGTGGATCACTGCACTTTTTCCTGCTTTAACTAAAATCTGCATTATGCACCTCAGAAGAAGATTGTGCACCCCAAATCAGATTATGCACCCCAGAAGAAGCTGACTATCGTCGTTCATGCTTGGCTGCACCTGCCCACATAGGAATGTGACTTTGGCCACATTGCTTATCAGTGCCGTAGCCATGTATTTTTGTTAGCTTCGATACCAACACCAAGTCAAACCAAAGACAAGTGATAGCGAAGGTTCTACACCAGGCATCACAATCAGAGACATTGCAGACCGTACTCGACAGACTTGCTCGCATGTATCTGCCACTGGGAAACTCGAGTGACGAAGACTATCCCCCCTACAAAGGTTCCTCTTGCCCCGAGCTAGATAACCCTTTCACGGCATGTGAAGTAAGGGAAGCTCTCCAGAATCTAAATGGCAGGTCGGCCCCTGGTCCTGATGGCATCCCCAACCAGGCCCTCAGAAACCTGGACGACTGCTCTATAGAATGGTTGACAGAGGAGATTAATGGAATATGGGAACGAGGGCTTGTTCCAGAGTCCTGGAAAATGGCCTCGGTCATCCTCATTCCAAAGCCTGGAAGGCCCCCGAGTCTCTCAAACCTCAGACCCATTTCACTCACGTCCTGCGTGGGGAAAGTAGCGGAACATGTTATACGCGATCGAATTTCCAAGCACATCGAGAAACAAGGATTGTTTCCGTACAACATGATTGGCTTTCGTCCGGCCCTGTCAACGCAAGACGTGATGAAGCTTATCAAATGTCAAATCATTGACAACACCACAAGAGATGTAAGAGGCATCTTAGGCTTAGACCTGGAGAAGGCCTTTGACAATGTATCCCATGCTCACATTCTTAACTCCATCTCCGAGCTCAGTTTGGGAGACGCCTTTCACAGATACATTAGCTCGTTCCTACGGGATCGCAAGGCCACGCTCAAAATCGGTGACCTCAAGTCCGACAATTTCATTTTGGGCCCCAGAGGCACGCCACAAGGAGCGGTAGTCTCACCACTGCTTTTTAACATCGCCATGAAGAAACTATCGGAAAGGCTCTCCAACATAGAAGGGATCAATCATACGCTCTACGCTGATGATATCACAATCTGGTGCACCGGAGGAAGCGAAGGAGCTGTTGAATCAGGCTTACAGGAGGCCGTAGATCAAACAGAGATGTACCTGGAAAATACGGGGCTTAGATGCTCCCCGAGCAAGTCTGAGCTCCTCCTCTACAGGCCAGTCAGGAGAGGTCCCAAACCTAGAGGCTGGAAACCATTGTCAGAAATAAACATTAAGCTCCACACTAAAAGCGGCTGTACCATCCCCAGAGTAGACACCATTCGGGTACTTGGCATGCTCATCGAATCCAATGGCAGTAACAATACGACACTCAACAAGCTCACAGCCAAGACTGAGAACATGATCAGACTTATCAACAGAGTCTCGAATAGGCGTGGAGGCTTAAAGGAAGACAACCTCCTCAGGTTGTTCCACGCCTTCCTCATGAGTCATATAGTTTATGTGGCAGCCATGCACAACTGGTATAACTCCGAGAAGAAACGATTAAACACGCTCATCAGAAAAAGTATTAAAAAAGTACTAGGCATTCCGTTACGGGCGAGTACGGATCTCCTTATGCAACTAGGAGTGCACAACACATTGGACGAGATAATTGAGGCCCAGGAGTCAGCCCAACTGGCCCGTCTATCCTGTACCCCGGCTGGAAAGAAGATCCTGGCGGTTCTTGGGATCAACCCTATCCTCCTGGAAGAGAGGAAATATGAAATTTCAGAAGATCAAAGGAACAACATACGAGTTGCACCGTTTCCTCGTAACGTTAATCCTCAACACAACGTAGGCAGACGCAGGGCAAGAGCCCTCGCCCTCCTCAAGCGTACCAAGGACGATCCCTACTCGGCATGTTTTGTCGACGCCGCCCAATATGGACAGTCGTCTAACTTCGCTATTGCCCTCGTTGACCACAACGGACAGATAGTGAATGCGGCTTCCCTGAAGTGCTCAACACCAACCAGAGCGGAGCAGGTCGCAGTTGCTATAGCACTCCTAGACAACAGAAGATCACAAATCTTCACTGATTCGAGATCGGCGGTCAGGGCTTTCGCTTCAGGATCCATCGCTGAGGAGGCTCACAAGATTCTCAAGAACAAGATCATCTCTCCGCACACCATCACATGGTTTCCGGCTCACCTCGAACCCCAGCTTGACTCGTTTCCCAATCTTAATGACATTGCCCACTCCCAAGCGCGCGCACTAACCCACCGCGCGGGAGCAGGATCGAGCTCAGACTCCGGGGTCCTCGAGTTTTGGGACACTCTCACAACTTTCAGCGAAATTACTACGCACTATCACCTGGGTAGGAGGACTTATCCTTCCCCTCACAGCAAACTGGCTAGACCTCTGGCGTCCACTTTACGCATGCTTCAAACTAAGTGCTATCCAAACCTGGCCCTTTTCCACACGATCACTCCAGAGGTTTTTAGCTCTACTTGCCCCGACTGTGGGTCTGTTAGCAATCTCGCACACATGCTCTGGCGATGCCCCTCGTTACAGGGACCCAATCGCATCACAGAAGAAGAATGGAGCTCTGCCATCCAGAGCTCATACCTTTCACGTCAAACCTGGGCTGTCCAGAGAGCCCACGATGCGGCGGTTAGGCTCGGCCTACCCGTCCCCACGTGGGAGCGGCCCGCAGCTCTGCCCTAGGGCAAAGCTTCTCAGGACCTTGTAATTAAAGTTCTTTGTCTGTCTGTCTGTCGATTAGTTTTGGACACTCAACTAGCCTCGAACTGTATAAAACTTAAGCCAAGATCACAGGTGCATGTTTGCTAGCACTTGCTCACTCCTGGCTAGACACCGTGGCAAAGATTGCTTGATAGCAGTTCAAAATGCGCAATTAGGGTGTGGCTACCATCCGTCAATTAAGCTGGGGCATGACAGAGCCAGTCCACAGCAAGTAGCATGGCCAGACTGGAGCGCATGATTGCAAACACGCACTACAGCCCTGACCTGCACGTAGCTGCATCTGCTGAGCATGGCCTCCAACGTTGGGGGCTATGTGCTGCGCAGTATAGATACTGTGGCTGCCATGGAGTGCCATGACGAGCCTTCTCACCGACGATATGCTCTGAGAACTGCGTGCTCTGATTCTGCGTGTTCTGTGGGTGACAGGCACGTGAACGTGATAAAGATCGGGGGCCTGAGTGCCCATCTTGCATCGAGAGAGTGCCATGCATCCCTTAACCAAAAGTATCTTCGTACAGAAAAAAAAAACAGAAAAAAAGGAAAAGAAAGGGGAAAAAAAACGAAGTGCCCAACTTCTGGGCAAGGCCTTGCCCCCTTGCCATCCCCCCTGTCTAGCTGTGAAGTCAAAAGGAGTGAGAAAATGGCGCATAAGTACAATAACTACCTCTAATTCCGCTTATACTTAAAAGATTAAAAAAGTAATTCCAGTAGGAGATTTGTGAGGCGATGTTTTTTAAGGGGTATTAACACAAGGGAAATTTTCGCAGGTGATATAGCTGTAGCCTAGTGACGTCAGCCGCTGCGTAAAATTCCCCATAGAAGTCCCCTGCTCAAGCAGGAGAGGCAACTGAGGAAGGATATCAGCGTTAGCAGACTACTCTGGCGGCTTCTACTCTTGACACCACTTTTCATTTCTTCAAATTCACCTTGTATGCTTCAGATGTAGTGTCCCAAAGGAACGGGAATTGTTCAACCAGCGAAAAAAAAAAATCGTAAAGTGGTATCGTCACTTAATTTAACCATCACAGTGGCGCACATGCAACGCGCCTTCGCAAATATGACTGGGCTGCCAACCACAACAATGAATCATTTACGATACTGTCGCCGCCATCTAGAGCAGGAACTTGGTCAAGGTTCCCAGAGACCAGCACAAAGTTCCACTGTCTTCCCTGCCAAGTGGGGATTGTTTGTTCTGTCCATCAGAAGGTTCCCTCTCTCCGGTGATACACGGCGGCGGCACCCATCTCACAAAACTCTTGACATCATTGTCACGTGATGCGCACTCCCCATGCCGACAGCCGGGATTTCTTTCCCCGTGTAAATACCCCTTTAATAATGTGGCTATTCTATGATCAATTTCAAAAGTGCTTCAGGGCCCCTCTGATCCTGCCTTTTCAAAATTTTGTTTGAACACATTGCATCACCAGTATCATTAAATACATACAGCTGCAAAACATGTTTGAATTTTTCTGTGATTGCTGCTGCACCGACAAATGTGGACTCCACACCTGAACTCTCAAAAATGCTTAAAATATGTAAACACAATCAACTATTTTGCATGCAGTGTACTTACTTGAAAAAGTTACCCTATGGGAATGATTACTGCAAAAAAAGAAAAAAAATTAAAATTTTGCGAGGCAATTCAACCTTTAGTTGAAGTTGATTAAGGACGATGTCTTCCTGAGTAAGTTGAGCGTGAGAATGGGCCGTAGTCACTGTGCACGGCACTCTTATGAAGTCACTTCTCGCGTGAGGGGTGTTTGTGGATCGTTGGACTACTTCAGGTTTTTTTTTTTTTTTTTTTTTTTTACTGTACTGCCTTCGGGATCGGCCCACATACACATGAGAACAGCCCACGAAAAAGGCTAGAATTCCAGATGACTGATACGGAAAAGTGGGGGTAACTCACTAAGAAAGACATTGTCTTCAAATAGAAATAGAAACAAGACAAACCATGATGCGGTCATGTATTGGTGCTGTGAACGAATGCGCAGACATTTATGTTCCAGCTCTTTTCTCTAGCATACTTTGTGCATATTAATCAACTTTGTACCATTGTTATTTAGCCATACCAGAAGCTTTTTACGATGTGCAACATGTTTTAAACATTATTAATATTTTCTCTAGTGCTTCTTATGTTGAGCCATTATCCTGGTATGCACTATGGCACATGCAGCACCTAAATCTTATAAACATATTCACCTCTGATGAGTCTTCCTTATTTATACCTCACAACCAGATAGTACTTAAAAATGAGTGAGTATTGTGATTAGTAAATTATAAATATGATCTTATTATGAAATCATTTTATAGTGTGAGGTAAGCCTGCAGCATGATGTCATATTACTAGTTTATATGAAGCTGCAGCAGTTTGTAATGAAACAGCTTCTGTAGTATCGTGGAACTTTGGGGACCTTTTTTGAGCGCATCTCTTAGGCACCAGTTTCTGCGTTGAGCAGTGGTGTGCCTCTGCGTAACCAAGCAAACGAGCAAAGTTAAGGACGAAAGAGCGAACACAGAGGGCAGCAGGGGATGAAAGATGGTGATAGCGAAGAGAGCATGAAAAGGAAAGCATAGGAGGGCAGCGTAGTGGAACCATGAGGCGGAAAGCAGAACAGGAGGGTATGGCAAAATCGTGAGAAGGAAAACGTAGTGCTGCACAAGATGTGTTCTGTGGCGAGAGTCGCTATGAGATGGCGCTAGAGTGGCGTTTGTCCTCTGTTCACCGATGACGCCATCAATAAGGCATGCGGTGAGTGCGTCCACTGAGACCATATATGGAAACAAAGCACTGCATGAGCAGAGGCCTGCCTGTGGTGGCTGCTGTCAATTGTGCCCATGTGTCGCCAACGCACTGCCTCTCGTGATCTCCCAATAAGCGAGGCAGTCATGCCACACTTCACTCCGCTTGCAACGAGCCGCATGAGACAGATTGTCCACACCAGCCAATATATTGTGACATGGAAACACGTATAGAGCTGCGCTCAAATTTTGCATTAGGGAGTATCGTAATCGCCAGTGAATGTTTGGGTCTTGGTTCTGCCACCTTATGAGCTTTTGAGCATCATGGGACTACCAGCAGTTGGAGAAGCCGTCATTTAATGTGCAAGACAGATTTCAAGGAAATAGTCATGAAATATGCCTTGCCACGGTAGCTAAGAGGCTATGGCATTCTGCTGTTCATGGGTTCAATTCAAAGTCATGGAAGCCATATTCTGAAGGGAGCAGAATGAAAAAAACGCTTGTGTACTACACTTTGAGTGCATGTTCAAGAACCTCAGGTGGCCAAATTACTAGGGGTTTGCTAATACAAAATAAATATGTTTTGAATCAAATATTTACTAAGATCAAGAAAAGAAATTCGAACATGGAATCAAATATTTAATATCAAGAAATTGAACACATACTTTTATGCTTCCAAATGTTTTGTAAAAAACAGTGATGCACATGCTCAGGAGGCTAATCGCATTGCTTAACCAGACTTTTACTAGCTTTCAGTAGCTTGGGTACCTATGAATTGAGATGTATGCTGTATGCTTATTAAAGGGAATGCCAAATTAGTATGCTGTCACTGATAACTACTCCGTTCATGTACGAAGGTCTGGAAAATATTTTTTGTCGATGGAATGTCTGTCAAATACAGTTAAGCACTTTTTCCCTCTGAAGCTGAAGAAATAGCGAAGTTGTACCAAATACGATTGGGTTCTCAGTTTAATAGTGGGCCATACTGTGCTTTATGGTAGTCTTCTCTTGCTTAGAAGGTATTGCTTTCCATTTTTCTTCCAGAAAATGGGAGGGATTTTCCATCTTTATGGCATGTGGTATTTGTGGGTTATCGTCAGCTCGTTAAGGCCAATGTGCGTGTCAGACAAAAGCGGGGGATGTGCATCATGTCATTTGGCACCGCTCCACGCGGTCTTCGGCGCCGCGCGCATCAAGCACACTCAGCACCAACGGTACAGAGTTCTCAAATTGGGAAGCCCACGACAAGTTTGTGCAATGTCACCCTCTCCTCCCCCCCTTTTTTTGTCCACTTCAATCTGCCTGTTGTGTAAATGCGTCTGCAGCTGGGGATCAGTGCACTGTCATATAATATTTTCGAGCCCACCATGTAAATCCAAAGCTGTTCTTGTGACAGGTCACTCGATGCTACAAAAAGAGACCATTGTGCGCCTACGAATGGCATTTGGAAGGAGGGGCCACTGAACGGTATTTTGCAAAGATGGTGGCCGTGAACATGCAAGGGTCATCTCGTGCACTCGTTTTTGTTGGCCAGGCGGTTTGTTGACTTACTAAGAGTCGTGCAACCGCTGTGAATAGATCTGTGTTGATTCAGTAACCTTAACTTTAGTCGCCCACACCTGACAGCACAGCTCCTATTGGGTCTAACCTGCTAGATGCGCGCTGGTTGTTGTGATAACATGCTGCAAACCGTTGTGGAAAGCTTGTCACTAATATGTTCTTACGAGGGGCTCATCAGTGATCGGTTGCAAGATCACGTGTACGGGTTAGATTGACGGCCATTGAAGTGGTGTTCAGGTCCGCAGTCGACCAACCAGCAATTACAGTGAGCATGCATGCCAAGTTCACCTGTGTGCTCGCATGGGGATAGAAAGCTCCGAACTACACGAATCTGCATATGTAAACGCTGAATTCATGTATTCAATGTGATAAACATGTGTTCCGGTGGCTAATTGGCCCGATCTTCACTCTTGCTTCTATGCTTTCAACATGCACTGCTTTTGTTATACCCATTCTTCTTTCTTGCTTTTATTACACGTTCATAATTACAATACATAAAACGTGTAATAAACCTCGACTATGGTGTCCCTCATAACCCTCTGTTCACGTAGCCTTAATTATTTTGATTGGTCCAATCGATCTGGTCATACCTTGTACCGATAAAGATTGCGCGGTGAGAACGCTGTGTGCATCAAGGCACCGAGCAGGGCCGGGTCATTCGCTGAAGTTACTGATATTCAAGAAATTCAATATTCAAGAAATCAAATATTCTATGTTGATTCACGAATCGAATTATTTGAACATTCACAACTTGATTTGAAATCCATTATTCAAGTATTTGCACACCCCTACAAATGACCTTTTCTTGGAGCCTTCCATTATAACATCTCTCACAGCCCGTGTGTAGCTTTGGGACATTAAACCCTCATCAATCAATCATATTATCAAATGAAACATTATGGCATCTTGTTGTTGTAAAACATGCCTCTAATTTGTTTTTAGCTAAAAAAAAAAGGTCCCGACAAATTTATTGTGTGATGCTTTAAAACTGTTGCCTGTGTGTCCCTCAGTCGGGTTTACTGGGATTTTCTTGCCTGGTTTCAGTGCCACAGTATATGCTATGCCTGCAGAATGGCCGCTTTGACCACCCAGACAGAATGTTCAATAGGTTTGTTTTGCAGCTTGCTTTAGAAGTTCTGTACTCTTCTCTGCATGGGGTTGTGTACTGTGTAGCTTTTGATGGTAACGATGCATCATTTTTCTTTTGTTTAAAGTATTGCCGACACATGGAGAAATGTAACCACAGATGCGGCAGATTTTAAGGAACTTATTCCAGAGTTTTATGACCCCACTTGCAATGGTGATTTCCTGGTCAACTCGCTGGTGAGTATCTGAGTTATACTTGTGCTAAATGGCCCTATGACTGTGCACAACATTCTCAAACTTCATTTGAACCTAACATTGTTTGTAGTAAAAGTAAGTTGCGTTTTGTTATGCTGCCACTAAAAAGCTCTTGGATGGGCCATTTCTTATGTTTACCAGCACTGTAACTTTTTTAAAAGTAAGTACACTCACACACAAAAAAATTTTTTTGACTTCTAAAAGCAGTTCTACATATAACAGGAAAGGGGGGAGGGGGGTTGCAAATGTTTTTATTGAAACCAAAATAAAGATATAGGTTTCTGGAGTAGGGAAGAGTATTGTGAAGCTTAGGGTCCACAGTAGCAGCTTTGGCTTAATTGGGTGTCCCTTGAGGTGTAATTGTGTCAGATTTGGGCTTCAAGCCCTGCAATCATAGTTCAGCACCAGAATTTAAAACTTTCTTAGTGCAGTTGGCCAACGCCCCTGTGCATATCCACTGGTCTAGTGAGGTTGGCATTCATGTTGGGAACGTAAAATGCTGTTTCATTTACTTAAGCCTCCACGCCATTAGGATGGTCCAGCTTCATCTCGGAAGCATGTGGATCTATTTGACTACTGCAGCTTGGTTGAGTACACATTAATTTCAGTTGAAACCTTTGTTTTCGTCTGTGTTTCACCCTTTTCTACTCAAGCTAATCCTTATCTATAGTAAAACCACTGCTATGACTGAAATTAAATAGCTTGGCTGTTTTACACTGGCTGCCTAGGGCCACCGTACTGTTTAGTTTTATCTGCAGATGATTTCGCTTTGCATTCTTGCAAGCTCATTGTAGGTGTGATTACCCGCTGTGGTGGCTTAGCAACTATAGCGTTGCATTACTGAACATGATGTCACAGGGTCAATGGGCCAATTTCCCAGCCATGGCAGCCGTTTAATGGAGGTCGAATGCAAAAACGCTTGCGTGCCATGCTTTGGGTGCATGTTAAAGAACCCCAGGAGGGCAAAATTAATCCAGAGCTCTTGACTATGGTGTCCCTCATAACCCATTGTGCAGTTTCGGCAAGTTAAACTCCACACTTTAATTTAGGTTAGTGATTCTGTAGTGCTACAATAAAGTGTACACTTGATTGAAGATGCAGTCTGATACAAGATCTGGTCAGGTTTGTAAATATTTTTGAATAAAATGGCAACATATTGCAGCAACGTTCTTACTGTTCTTGTGTATTGCTCTTCTTCGGTGTGCTTTAGAACTTGGACTTTGGAAAACGCCAAAATGGCTCTGCTGTTGGTGATGTTGATCTGCCACCATGGGCTGAAGGTAATCTTGTTCTAACTAATGGGCTGCCTTTCTTGCTTTCATATTTCCTTTTTTTGGTCGTGAGCAATTGGAGCTTACTGAACACTGTTTTTTTTTTTTTTCAGGCCCTGCACATTTTATTCGCACTTGCAGGGAAGCTCTTGAGACACCTTTTGTTTCAGAAAACCTTCATGCCTGGATTGACCTAATTTTTGGCTACAAGCAGTCTGGAGAAGAGGCAGTGCTAGCTGACAATGGTGTTTTTCTTTTTTTTCTTCCATTCTCAGTGTTCATAGAATGGTGTCTGAGGAACTCAAACAAGTAGCATTTCAAGGAAGTTGTGCATTCATCGGTCTAAAAAACATGTTACTTATGTATCATTGTTACTTTGTCCAGCTTTTTCAACACATAATGATATAATGCTTTTGACTATGTTGAACATATTCTCATTATGTGGAACTAGTCGATATTGCAATTTTCGGGCGCATTGCGATTCAGAAATTGTGTATTTAGGTTTAAAGAACCTTAGGCAGTTGGAATAATCTGGAGCCAAACATTATATGTTCGCTCTCATTACTGAGCTGTTGCTTTGAGATCTTAAACTCACTCACACCCCCACCCATCCAGTCAGTCAATCAGTCAATCCACTGGAGCTGATAATTGACAGAGTGTAAGCTAAATTTACTGTTGTGAAGAAGTAGCCATTGGGGTTGAACTTTGCTAACACTTCCACAAAATCTGAGCATCTAGCGTAATGTTATGAGAGCTACCTATTGGTTGATGCACGAAGACAAGGGGCTCACACAGTGCACTATGCGCAACCACGGTAAAATGAGGGTACTGTAAAAAACAAGAACATAACGAGTTTTGTCCCACTACTCTTATTTTACCGTGGATCCATACCAACTTACCCATATGTCAGCCTTGCCACTATGGACAGGCTACCGTTATACATTGAAGGCTCGATATAACAAAATTGGTAAAATCAGCAATTTGCTTCATTATATCGAAATGTGTTTATATAGAAATTCAACCTTTTATGCGACTACGTACAGTCGCCAATGTGTTGTTCTTACATGGAAGAGGCAACAAAATTTGTTTATTTATCAGGCAAGTGGAAAAAGCACATTTGAATGAGAAAAAAACATTCATTTTGTTAAATTTGAAAGTCTGCAATGAAAGATACGGTTTCATACCATGTCAACAATATCTTTACATTGGTTGTACAAAGCGAAGCCAGCCACGCTTTTGCATCCACTCCGCCCCATCGGCTGATAGTGTCACCTGCAGCAAGATGACGCTATCATGAAAAGTGCTGGCAGTTCTATGTAAATGCTTCATCTGCCTCTCGCTTTAACGCATCCCTGAAACTTGAGATTACGCAACCTCTAGTACTAAATGTGCGGGAACACAGCGCGCACGATGCCCCACCATCTTGGCATACCTACTCATCATCTCTAAATCATGCTGAAGAGGTAGGCAAAACCCGGGGCATTACGCCGACCAAAGTTAGATTTAAAAGAAAAGGCATTCCGGCTCCCACACGGGAGCCTTGTTCACAGGTAAACAAAGGTGTTCGAGCAGCTCGTTTAAATAGTCTTGAGCACGTGACACAGGCAGCCCGCATACACTGATGGCAGATTGCCGTCACTCCTGTTCAGAGTGTATGGCGTAGTCTGAATTGTGAGCGACTCAAGATGAAAGCGTCCAGATAGCCCCTTTTCCCTGGCAAGGACACGTGCCTTCCCCCAGTCGATTGTGTGACTGTTTGAAGCGGCATGCTCGGCCAAAGCACTGGATTTCACATTATTTTCTTTTCTCACGTCATAATTGTGCTGTTTAAGACACCTTTTGAAGTCACCAGTTTTGCCAATATGTATGTACACACGTAGTCACAATCTGTGCATGGGACAGTGTACACAACACCTGGGAATTTCTCTTTTGGTTATTTGTCCTTAACATTATTGATAAGCGATTGTCGCAGTTTCTGGTTTGGAGTGTGTGCCACTTGAACATTGTAAAAATGCAGAACATGGTAGCTTAGTGGCAGGGCGTTGCACTGCTAACCTCGAGGTCGCGGGTTCAATCTCAGCCACGGCTGCCACATTTTGATCGGGGCAAAGTGCAAGAACACTTGTGTACTAAGATTTAGGTGCATATTAAGGAACCGCATGTGGCCAGAACTAATCTTCAGCCACCCACTATGGGGGCGTGCCTCATAATCAGATCGTGGTTTTGACGCATACAACCCCAGAATTTAGTAAATTTTTTTAGGTGTGTCTGTGTGTGTGTGTGTCATCATTTTGTTCATAAATTACTTCTTCAAATTAGAATTTTGATGGAAGATTGCTTCTTTTGAGTGGGGACCCACATGGACTTCAAGTGGTAAAAATATTTTGCATAATTATTTTTGTTCAAATGAGTTTTCTTATGTCAGCATTCAATTATAGATGCTACTGCAAACGTTGCGCATGTTTCTCTTAACTGAAAAACTGCGCAAATAAAGAAAAAGAAAAAAAACAAGCCCTCTGCACTGCATTTTTTGACTGATTTTCTAAAGCGAAAATTTTTCTCTTGTAGTGTTTTATCATCTCACATATGAAGGAAGTGTTGATCTGGACAGGTGAGATGATGTTTCTTTTATGTACTTTTTAAGTTTCATTGACAAATTTGTCTTGAGTGCACAGGAAGATTTCTTGATGTTGGTTAATGGCATGGCAACTGTCAAGTCATATTTTAAGTACTCTAAAGCTTGTTATGTTCTATTTCATCCAGAGCTTACCTTTGAGATTTTATTGTAATATAAAAATCTTGTTCCACTATTTCCTTTTCTTCACTGAAAGCCTAAATCACAGTCTCTGGCTTCACATACATAATACTTGTTGCACAATCTGACAGTGAAAACCTTCTGTTGTGTGCTCAAAGTATGCTCTTGAAAGTCTTGAATTATGCTGGTAGCACATGCGAAACTGAATTTTGTTCACTGTACTCGCTTTTGTATTACTGTTACTGCTGAAGTTGTTTTTGGGCAGTCTTTGTCATGAGACATTTGCCTTAACTTCCTTTGTTATTTATGCATTTATTTATCAAGGCAAATAATCATTTTACATATTTGCAGCTTCATACCTAAATACAGTACATCATTTTTTTTTCTCCATGCTATGCTAGGGGAGTCAAAATTTTAAGTGTTGTGCAACAAGTGACCTGGTTTGGCATGGACACTGCATTTCTCGTAATGCATGGCATGTCTAACTTGATTGCAATGAAATTTCTAAACTGGCAAATTGTGAGATGGGCAGGGATGCCAACACTGCTGATAAGAACAGGCTTGTCTTTAATGAAGCATTGTTAATGATGCATTTTGCAAGTTAGTGGAGCAGCACTATGCTCATACCAGCACCAACTGTGCAGTATGTCAAGTTCATGTGGTCAGTGTTTTGAATCGTTGCCTTTATTGGAAGTAAATGTGTAAATTTTAATGCCTGCAGCCATCGCAAAGCAAAATGAGAAGGTATGTGGCACAGGAGAGTGCACTAAAATACTAGGTGCATCATGCACCATAGTATTAAGTGCACATATTAAATGTCTTGCAAAGGTGCTGGAGTTGGTGCTTCTATAAGTGTGTAGATTTCTCCACTGGTGTCCGTGCGGCCTCTGCACAGATATTGCATGCTCATGTGCAGTTATTGCTTCTGGCTGCTGTGACAGCAATGAAACTTGATCAGGGCCAGCTAGCAATTAGGGAGAGGTTTGCATAATCATTAGTGGGACAGAAATGCATAAAGAAAAATTAATCTGAAAATTGACAAAAATGTTTCCTACATCAGTCTGTGCAGCCATCGTGCAGCAATCCTGCAATGCCCAATGTGTTTTACATGGTACACCACACACTCAGTTTGAAACACTTCTGTTTAAAAGCTGATAAATGTACCGAAGTTGACACTCTTAAGGATTTCCACCATGCAATCATACCAACTCTCTTAGCTGTCACTCTTAGTAAGTCTGTTTGTCTTAGCCCTTGTGCGTCTTGTATCCTTTGTCTGTGTCTCATTTTTGCACTAGTAATTTGTCGTATTCTTGTCAAGTTTCCACCTATATATTTTCTTTGCCTCTGAGCATAGTTCAATTTTAGAGCTTGTAAATCAAGAATGCAATATGGCATGTATGATAGGGGTCAATAAAACATGTTGCTGGGCTAGTCGGTGCCTCATTAATTACCAAAATGGTGCCCCAGCAAAAGACAAAGTGCTGATCGTGCCTGTTGCACATGTGCTGTACACCTGTATATTAATGTCTGTTCTTCTGAAATTAAATGAGCTGGAAGTGTGTGCCTGTATGTGTTGCCTCTGTCGTCCCTTGCCTTTTGCTACGCCACAATTCTGGTAATTAATAGTAAGGGTATCACAGAGTTACACTGGATGAAATCATTGATTAGCTTGTTCTTGTCTTTCAGCATCGAAGATATTCATGAAAGGCACTCTCTAGAGGTTCAAATCATGGAGTTTGGGCAGACACCAAAGCAAATTTTCAAGCACCCCCATCCGCAGCGATGCTGCACTGTTCTTCCAAGATCACTGAGCACTGCAAGTGATGCTACTCCTGACAGTCTGGCTGAGAATGTCAGCAGTAGCTCTGAAGGTTTGTAACTAGGCTTCCTTGGTTATACTTTGTGAATTTCAAAGGTGTGTCATTTCAGTTTTATGAAATATTACATGCCATTCCTGGCCCCTGTGCCATAAAAATTCATACATCCGTATATTTGCGGCAGAACACATTGCTTGTATTGCAGTTTTATTTATTACTACTGAAAGTGTCCGTATAGTCCCATTCTATGTGCAGCCTTTTAATGTGTGATGGCTATAGCATGAAATATATATATTTTTTTTCACCTTAGGTGTTGCAGTGCTTACACAAACACTTAGCTAAAGTGCAGGAAATTAATGAAGAGGCACCTAATTGCACAATCCCATTACTGCAGTGCTGCGGCATTGTGCACATTTCGATTTTTTAAAGTTTTTATATGAGACAGACTGCTGTGGTGGCTGAGTAGATGCAGTATTCTTCCACCGTGCACAGTAATGGACGTGATTCCTTGTCAAAGCACCTGTGCTCTGATGAGGATTGAATGCAAAAGTGCCTGTGTGCTCAGATTTTGGCGTGTTTTAAGAAAACCTTGGGTGTTCAGAATTAATCTGGGGTCTGCTACCACGATGTTCATTGCCCAGCTGTAGATTTTGGATGTAAAAACTATTCAGCCAGCACAAGATAGCAAAATTTTCAGAAAGGATGAAATGCACTTAGTGGTTGATCTGTGCACAGTTTATATTCATAGTTTCGTGTGTGTGTGTTTGTGTTTTATGCAGGATGTGTACTTTCCACAGTGAATGTTTGTGTATCCAAGTAATTCCTAGGCATTGCGGCTATTGCTATGTGTCAGCTGCTTTTCAAGTATACTTAATTGGTTGCTTCAACCGCTGTGGTGGCTCAGTGACTATGGCATTCTGATGCTGAGCAAGAGGTTGTAGGTGCGATTCCCAACCACTGTTTACATTTGGACAAAAGTAGGGTGCAAAAAAGCTAGTCTATTTAGATATAGTTGCTTGTTAAAGAACTTCAGGCAGTGAAAATTAATCTGGAGCCCTCCACTACAGCATCTCTCACAGCCACGTGTTGGTTTAGGATGTGAAACCCCATGATTTAATTGATCGGTTAGCAGTTTGGTACTCATGAAAAAATTACGGTAATTTTTTTTTCCAAGTTGTGCTTGTACATTCTGCTGATAGATGTCAAAATAAACAGCAAATTTTTGGAGAAGTTGCTCATGCACTTACATTTAGCCACATGTAAAATAACCATAGGTGGCCAGTTTTAATCCAGAGTAATCAACTACAGGGACATAGCTGACTTCTGGGCATTAAAGTTTAGTAATTTTTTTTATTCAGATGCGAAGACATGCATTTGATGAAAATAATGCAACCTCTAATGCAGTCATGGTGGTTTGCATGGGTGTGTGCTCACATGCACACTTTACTGTTCACTTGACACTGCAGGTGCCAGCAGCTACGGCAATATTTATGGAGACGAAAAACTTTCTTGCTGTGGTTGGGTGGCCAGTGAATTTCGCATTCTAATGCAGGGTAATAGGAAATACCCATTTTTGCATGTGGTCTCAATGGCCTGGCACGACGCTCAAGTCCAGTGTGCTCATTTTGAAGTATATTGTTTGACTTTCAACTTTTCAAGCAGTCTTCACGTACTTAGAATAGTTATATCAGCAGAAAACTCTGTGCCTATATTGTATAGAGTGCAATGATGTATTCACGTTTGCAATTTGCTTGTTGTGTGTGTCACATAGAGAAAACTCTATACTTTCCTTATTTGGGTCCGATAAGCACGCATTCAGTATTGCCAACTCTTTAAAAGAAAAAGTTGATGTAGTGTAGAGAAATTCTAACTGCTTAACTTTAACACCCTAAGCCTGAGCTCTGCTTGCCTTACCAATTTGTACAGCTATCACAAACAACAAATCCTACTTGTCCATGCCACGGTTTCTTTTGCTTTGTTCACCATGAACGCATCGAATGCATCTGCACATCCCACTGATTAGCGTTGACTTTTGGTGCTCATGCATATTATTTTGCAGTTTACATTTGTTTTGTTGTCATACATTGAGATAATATTATTGAAGACTTTTAGGTACTGCAAGAAAAATTGACTTTCTCGAAACAGATTTTATTATTCAATGTTTCATTGAATACGAGGAATAAATTATGCATTTAACATTTGTTCAATGAGGTCATTATGTGTGAAACATTGAAAAAGAAGAAAAAGGGGAGGGGGGAGGGAACTTTCATTTGGTTTACAACGAAAGAACTTGGAAGATAAATGGTTAAGGACTAAATTAAGCTTTTTCTAAATGGTACTAATGCACGTAAAAGTTTTGCACTTGAAGAAGTGTCTATAAGAAATGTATTTTGTTGCTGCTTGCCTCATAAAAGAAAAAGTATGAAAATTACATTGAAACATAACACAGCTTGAAAAGAACAAAGAAACCTCCATGGTTTCATTATGAAATGACAGGCTTATTAAAAAACTAGAAAAGGTTTCTGAGGCACATCTTCTTTTAACAAAGGTGTCGGCACAATCATCAGCTAGTTCAAAAGTTACTTTCACAGAACACTTTCCGTCTTCATTTCCCCTGCCTGTTGATTTTCTTCTAGAAACTACTACAAGAGATCGGACATCTTCGCTTTCATTCTTTGCCTGGAAGAGGAACATGATGGATCTGACTAAGTTGGCAGAGCACATGCTTCACAAAGAGTAAATCAATTGTGAAACACTATAGCAATATTAAGAAATGTTTATATTGCACTTTAAGTTAAAGTGAGCACCTGGTTTATCTTTGTTGACACTTCTTTTTTATGCCATAAATGATGTTGATTGATTACCTCATATTTCCAACATTATAAATTAGAATAAAGGTCTTATTAGTACTTGCTTTATGGAAAACTGTGTTTTGATGCCATAAAGGACTTAGCATATACGAAGTTCTCATAAAATCACACAGGATTGATGTTACTTGCAAGGGCGTTGTTTTGGCATTTGTAAATATGCATTTGATGCTTCTGAGTTAAACGAGTAAGCTAATTCAACAATGTGTCATTGGATAATGTCACAACAACTCATTTGGTTTTGCTACAAATTCTAATGTATCGGTGCCACTCAGCACAATAAAAAATAGGTGTCATTGTCCCTTTTCTTGTAGAACAAAAGTGATTTCCAGAGTTTTTGGTCACACCTCGTACACATGCCATTTTTGTGCCTCTTATTTGTTTGGCTTGCATTGTAAGAGAATTTACTGTATGTGTTACTAATTACTGTTGCTTTAAATATCACGACGAGTGCATTTATGCAAAGGCACTTTAAATAAAGTGGTATAGATATACAAACAGCAAGCTTGTCAGTCGGGTGGTATTATGCAGCACTGAGTAGCTTTAAAGGTTTCTTGACTATTTCATGTAAAGCAACAAAAGAGATAGGAGATGGAAAATAGTCTTTTCTTTTTTTTTCTGTCATATGCTAGTTGTTTTATCTTATTAATGTTGCTCAGAAAAAAAGTAGACACTGGAGTGACATTTAGCTATTGCAACTACCAAAATATGTTCTTCTGCATAGTTTCAATGAAACAAGTGAATATATAATTGGTATGTTTAGTTGAAATGTATAAGTAACTAAGTAAAGAAAGTGAAAGTGGATAAAGGAAAAAATAGCTTACTGCAGGTGGGACCCACATCTTCCACATTGCACATGCAATGCCTTATGAATTATGCTACTCCGGTGCCATCCCCTTGTCCACTTTCTAGAGTATTTGTGCACAATATTATCCCTGAGAGTGTTATCCAGCGCCAAGGTTGCAGATTTGAAACAATCTTTTTAACTCCAGTTGTCGCATAGTATGTGAGCGTAGGAGCAAGCAACTAGCCATAAACCCTCGTATGCTGCCTTATGGCATCAATAAAGCTAAATTCGAGGCCTTCACTAAACAGTAAGTGAGGAAAAAAATAAGGAGATTCGAGGGCTCGATCTTTCGTTATTCACAATCATATAAAGCCTATAGTATCTGTATATCGAATTTTCGCTATATCGAACTATTTTCCGATCCCTGTCGAATTCGATATATCCGGGTTCGACTGTAGTGTGTTTTGCAGCAGTCTTTTCTTTATTGCATAGAAAGCTTTGCTTTCCAATTTTTCTCCAAAATACAGAAGAGTTATTCCAACTTTATGGCAGGTGGGTTATCATAAGGCCAACCTGCACAATAGACGAAAGGACTATGCATCACGTAACTTGATCACCACTCCACACGTAATCGGTGCCGACATTAAAAGAGCAGGCACTGTCCACGCCGTTTCATTGTCAGGTTTGGCTTGATTTGCCACCTGTCAAGGATTCTGAAATCTGGAGGGTCTCTACAAGTTTGCGTGACACTTGCCGAACACACACAGCCGACGCGGCGCCATTCTGCAAATTGCGGCATTCGGGCGCTGTGTGTGCGATCCTCGCATCAGGCCAACGTCTGGGAGCACTCACAGTGACTAAGTCCGCTGCTGCGTCAGCTGGGGCGGCCCATCCGTGGTGCACCCAGCACTCCTTTTACACCGAAAACAAACAAAGGGAAACACTCGCTTGGGCAGCATTGAGCACAAGGGGCTCCATGGTGCAAGCAGTATTTGACACTGCGCAGGACCCTACACGGTGTATATTGAATATTAAAAAAAAATATCGACTAGTAGCTATTCGATTCGTGAATCAAATTATTTGAATGTTCATTATTCAATTAGAGTTGGTGGTATTTGAGTGTTCACACACCCCTAATAAAGATATAAAGAAACCTTTCATAATTACTACTACTACTTACAATGTTAATTAATCTTAACTTATTGACTAGAATGCAAGAAAGAAAATATGTGTCTTGCACAAGGTCATTTGAAGTAACACAGGGTCAGTTTCATGCATGCAGGGGGAACTACGTATTTCTCTTTTTTTCTTCTTTTGATACCAGGATTTTAAGACATACAGTATACCCCACCTAAGCAGGGCAAAACTGAGAGGACAACAATAAATGGGCTGTGCAACCTCTAGACTTCATTTCATATTGGGCAAATGGAAATGTATTTTTCTCTATAGTTGGCGAACTGTTTTTTATCGTTGTCATTGTAGATATGTGAAATGTTTTGATGTACTAGAAAACACACTGGCACCTTTTACTGAAAACGTTGGTGGTACAGTTTTTGAAATGTGGGAGGCTGTGGCTGCTTACACTATGGCTGTGCACATTTGGGCATGCCATGGCAAGAGGTAATTGGTGGGGCTGCTAAGCATAAATGCACTGCCAAGCAAATTTTATAGCATGAGGCAGTCTTGCCACAAAATACTTAGGTTTCATGACTATCCTTCAGGCTATGAGAAATCCAGGGAATTCCTATTGTGTTAAACACAATCAATTGTACTTATTCTCGCAGGTTACTCTTACGTGAGTCAAACACTTAATGTGGTTGTAGTATTTGATTCTTCTCTTTCTGTAAACGAGAGCAGTATGTGCAGACGAGAGCTTGTTATTTGCAAATGAACTATAAACTAACAAATCTTTCTTTACAGAATGGTGACAGATGTGTGCTTCTCAGCCAATAAAAGCAATGTCTTCTCAGTTTCTCAAGGTAAGATATTGGATTATGTTTAGAAGTCTGTGTAGAAGTTCACTACAGCTAAGGTCTTCATATTTTACTCATTGCTTTAATTGATCATGTAAGTTTTGTTAATTGTCTATTTGACATATAATCCCATTTGTGTATTATATTGTCTACATGCACAGAAATTTGTCATTTTGTGTGATAGTCCAGGTTGTGCTTCTTTCCAATCTACCACTCTGTGTTAAGTGTCACTGCGGCATTCACAAACCCTACTGCAACACATTTTGTTTCAGTGATATCACTTCCACTAGATCACTTTTACAGCTTATCATGGCTATAGTTACTGTATATGCTACCAAAGGTAGCAGAGTTGCACGGAGATCCGTCATCTTTTGTGCTTAACTCTTTCCGTACCGTGCCCATAGGACATAGTTAGCCCACTAACGATAGTTTGAAACGCCGCTTTTGAGACCTTCCACATCATTCACGAACACACTGCGCTATCGTACATGAAGGAGGAGAACTATATTTTTGTTTTCTAAGCAGTTCGCTTTTTTTCAACCAGGCGGTGATTTTTGAACGCGCTTTGATGTTTAGCAATAGTCCAAGTAGAAAGCAAAAATGGCTGCCCACTATCGATTGTTTGAAACGCCACTTTAGAGGCCTTAAGCACCGCTCACGGACACACTGCACCATCGTACATGAAGAAAGAGAACTACATTTTTGTTTTCTAAGCAGTTAGATTTTTTCACACCAGGCAGTAATTTTTGAATGCGCTCCGAAGTTTTGCAATCATCAAAGTAGACACCTCCGGGAGCGGCGCGCGTGCTTCGAAAAATCGCAGATGTTGCGATTCCCATGGGTCTGTGGCTGATTTTATAGATGGATCGAGCAGCAGTGAGTCTCAGGATGCTGCCTATTTGTCGGACTTTGACTCTGAGAGCAATGACGACGCAAACCAGCCCGGAGCATCCGCGGCCGCAGCCCGGCATGCCCTACTGTAGTGCTTGCAGTTAAATTTTTGTAGTGGAATACCTGTTCAATGAAAAATTTCGATTTTTTCAGAGATAGTGCCTATTAGACGGCAATACATTTTGTATAGCTCATAATTTTTGTTACATCTTTTTCTTAGTAAGTATAAGCGTGTCTTTACAAACTTTGTTCAATTTTATCCCACAGTCTTGATTCTGCCAATTTGTCTTTTTAATGACATGCATCTCCTTCATAAAACATTTATGCATGAAAAGTTCATTCATTCTGCTTTTTGTTTATGTATGACATAAAATATTTAGTGCAGTATTTCCTTCAGAAAAAAAAAATCTGGGGCAACCCAGACACAAGCAATGTAAGCACCCGATTAGTAAATTCTGCAGCATGGCTTCTAGCCAGATCATTATATATGGATTGTTTTGCATCCAAGAAATGCTTACAGCACTGCTACATTTATATTTTCTTCATGCCCTACCTGCCACATGTTACTTTGCTTGCATGGTGTAATTAGCATGTGATTTAAGTAACTGCATGGGGGCATTTGAAACATAAGCAGATACACAGTAGAACTTCCATCATATGTTCTGAAAAAAAAAATGCAAGAAAAAACGTATTAACCGGGAAAACATACTATCCAAAGTAGCTAAAAAAGTTCGACAGACTTAATTATTGTTTATATCTACTTAATGCGAAGCGTCGCGCGGATCGTTGCAGCACGAGACACCGACGCGCGTTGAGCTGGTGGTGCTCCGGTGGCCGGAGACCTGTTTTATTGTTTTCCTATTGCATGGTTGATGAGGGTGACGGGAAACTGAAACTGGTGGGCTACGCCGGATGCCGCTGAAGCAAAACGTGATGCCCACATCGCGCCGCCTGCAGCAGGAAATGGCGGCACGTTTGGATTATGACCGACTAAAAGTATGCAGTACACTGCCAATGGTACAACGCACTACGCGCTTTAAAACAGATAGGTGAAGACGCTTATCACAATAGGTTTGGCGGTGATAGCTATGAATGCGGCGTGTGACAACCCGGCCGGAGATTTGTTGGTGCTGAAATAAGAAACTGTGCGCGCCGTTGTTTCACATACGTGAGATGGGCGGCTATATACTGTTCTCGATCGCGCGCTCCTCGCGCCTTTTCTTGGTCGCATAGGATCTAGCGGCCGGAAAACGTATACTATCGCAGTCTGTAGCAGAGAATGGCATCGCGTTTCGGTCATCGCGTATTAAAAGTGTGCGCTACGCTTCCGACGGCACCACGCACTGTAAAACAGATAGGCAAAGATGCTTATCGCAATTTGATTGGCAGTGATAGCTGTGAATGCCACGTGCGACGACCCCGGAGCAGATTTGCTGGTACCTAAATGATAAACTGAGTGCGTGCCGGTGCTTTCACGTGAGGCGGGCGGGCGAGTATTGCGGTGAACCTGCCATGGCGGGCCGCTATATACTGTTCACGATAGCGTGCGCTTCGCACATTTTATTATTTACAGGCGATCTAGCAGCCAGAAAACGTATCATACGATAGAAGTTTGGCGACGTACTGAATGTTGGTGCCAAAAAATCTTGTGTTCCGGGAATGCATGAACCGTTAAAAAGTGAGGTCAACTCTATTTGGTCATTTTTTGTGTTCTCGATTGCGAACGTTGGTATCGGGAAAACGTACGCCATGGGAATGTTCGTGAGTAATCACAATTGTTTGATTATGGAGAGTGAAGCACCAACCAGTCTTTAAAAAAGATTGCAGCAGCAAAGCAACACCAATGGACACAGCAGATTAAAAAACATGCACGATCCCGCTTCATTGCCAGCTGACAAGACTGCAAAATGCGACCAGCCTCGGTGCCTTGCGGGCACACGTGACACACGACACCTGCCGACTGCGAACTGGCGGTGCAGCCAGCTTTCTCGTCACTGGCACAGCTGTGAAGCGGGCTTTCCTGCAAGGAGAATGCTTTCTGTGCATGTGGCTGCGTTTGGCGAATAGCGGCACGAGCGGCGAGTTCAGTCAGATGCGCAACTCTGGCTCCCTACGGGAGCCTATACAGTAACTCTATTTGTGGTTTTGGTGGCATTTCCATCTCTAGTGTTTGTGGATGCAGTCACAGTAAAATGGAGGGCTTTGTAGAGCATCTCTTAGATGTTATTATTGCTTGGCAATTTTAAATTTATTCTTTAACAGTAACTAGCAGCTAAGGGACACCTTGAACTGGTACACTAGATGGTGCTTAAATTCATAAATATTTTTTTTCTGAGCCTTGTGTTCTTATATAGATGTGCTTCATTGGTGTTTCATTTATGAGAGAAGTTTTTTTACAAGATGAGCTTTGTTGCAAAGACGTTTCTTAGCATTCACTGGCAGAACGCAAGTTACATCAGTAGAGTTACTCACAGTGTAGTGTGCTGCCAGATTTCAGCCTAATGTGCACGAAATTATCAGCAAGTCTTCATTATGAACTAGAAAAAAAGTTTGTTATATTTATGTGCTGTGAATTTTGCTTCAATAAACTGAGATTTTAAATGCATGAGTTTCTATGGAAATTTCAAAGGGAAGTGCAATACCTTCATTATATCCATTAGTTTGCTATAACCGATTTCGTTATAACAGAGTTTAACTGGATATCAAACGTGGCACCTTGCATAAACATTTTACGAGTTAGTGGAGCAGGGTGTCTGATTTGTAGGCTCATAATTTCCTGAACGCTGCATCAAGTTGTTTCCCTCTATAATTTTATGTTTACAAGAATAAAAATTATATGAATTAAAGAGAAGGGAAACTCCACCAAAACCTATTTTAAGAAGCCCATGTTTTAAAGCCCGACCGGCTCCTTCTTCAGGGGTGAGATGGTGTGAGGCATAGCAGTGCTTATATGCATTCTTGGTGCTTTGACAGGTGCTTTGACAGGTGTGCAGACAGCCGTGCAAACTTTTCGTAGACATTGAGAGTAAATGGCGGGAAGTGTTTCTCACAAAACAAAAATAAAGTTTGGTTGGAGTTTTCCTTCTTTTTAATTCAGTTGTCTCCAACTAAGCAGATATCTGCCAAATGTCGGTTTGAACTTACCTTTGATAAAATGACACAGAGTAAATTCACACTTTACGGGCTGAATATGTCAAGGTCAAGGTCAAGTTATTGAATAGACAACCAAACAACAAATGCTTGCTGCTAATCATCTACCTTTAATTAGTAAAAAAATTTATTGCGCTTGTTTATTGTATCTGCATGAGGGTGCAATTTTTCCAACTATAGCCAGTGATAGGTCAAGACTGAATGAGTATTCTTCCACAAAAGCATGCTGCACTTGCTCTGCACTCTGAGAAAAATCTCTCTTATGGGCGAGCGCTCCAGCTGTTCACCAACAACAAAGTTGCAGTCATGCACACATACATGAACAATCAGTGCTGTTAGTTGTGGGGATGAAGAAAACGGCCTGCAACAGAAACATGCGCACACTGAGGAATTTGAAAAGGAATCGCAAGGAGGACCTTTTCATCATCACAAAAGCACTAACACCACTTGCATCATAGGAGGCCAGGTTATTCCCCTTCATAGACATGGGTATCTTTTGTACCTCACAAACAGTGCCCTCAAGATCAGAAGGGCTGCACCGCTGCAGCACCTGAGCTAAGCAAAGGTAGGGGTGTGCATAGCAAGAAAGGGAAGGGAGAGTCAGAGGAGGTCTAATCCATTAGTGCGTGCATACGTGTCCCTTTTAAAAAGTATTTGTGAATTCATTTTTGACCTATCGTCGGCTATATGGTATTACACATGAGTGTTCACAGCCACTCGGGAGGACTCGCACAAAACTGCTCTCAAATAGTGAGGGCCTTGTGTCTTTTGCATTTCAGCAGTGGTTGCAGTGGAATGCATATCTTCATCCAAATAAGCATGCTTTTCACTCTCCAGAACTTCTCGGAATTAGTTGTGAGTGAACAAGCTGGCAACATAATCATTCATCACAACATAGTCTTTAAGTTTAATGTTAGCATGCGGGCTGCAGTTGAAGCACTTTTCATTCTATTCGCAGATAGTTTGTACAGCATCTGTCTCATCACCACTTTGCACTGAATGAAAATGGAGACTACTTGCCACACCCACTGTCTTGTACAAGTCTCAAATGCACACTGCACAAACTGTGGTAAAGAGAAAGGTGTTCTATTTGTTGTGCTATGAAAGTTGACTTGCCCAAACCTTGAAAATGTTCACAGCACACACATACATAAAGAATTGCAGTGTGTGGTTTCCTCATAAGCTTTGAGAATAAGCACTAGTGCTATTGTGTTGTTCTTGTTAGTAGTCAGTATTTTGATGTGTCATAGCAGACAGTGAAATTATTATGGTACAGTGGTTTACTTGGAATCATTACAGTTTATTTTTTGTGGGATTACTGTGTTGTTTTCTCCTAGCTTGTGTGCAGAGTACAATTTTTCTGTTTATTTCTCTCTTTGGTGCGTGTTTTTAACTGCTGCTTTTTTACGTACTCTTTAGGTAATCACTTTCTTTCTTAAAATAAAGTGCATTAAAAGTGTCACTTTATCTTGTTTGAATGTTGTGCATAATAGGTGAAGGCCTTTGGTGGTCAGATGTTTTAAGCTCTTGCAGTAAGCCATAATAGTATTCTGCCTTCTTTTTCTGGTTAATTTCAGACAGCCTTCTTAAGCTGTACTCTCTTGAGCAAAAGCAGCAGCTAAGGAGTGCAAGTGTATCCCATATGGTGAGGACTTTGTGTTACCTATACTCTGAGTACTCTACAGCTATGCCTAGTTGTCATGGTCAGAATGTTTCATCATGGAAACATTTAAATTAAGATTTGGTAAGTAAAGCAAAAAAAGCCAAGTGATTGCTGAAGAAAGGGAATGCTGTGTTCGCTTTTTTCAGTAGTGTCTGTTGCTGAGGGGTGGCATCTTGGCGGCGTGTTTATTTTTCCATCTGAAGAAGATCAAAATTTGCAGCACTTTTTTGTCATAGCAACCATAATTTCAAGTGCTCATGCATAAGGTGAGCTTGAATTTGTATCAGTTACAAAAACCAGGGTTATGTCGAAAATGAAACTTGTGTGTGCTTCAAGAACCATATTAGATGCTTGCAAAAGGCATCCGATTTGAAAATGTTATTTCAGTTGCTGGAGTGAAAGTTAACATCATCCACCTGAAATTAGCATGCACCTATATGTATATGAAAGCTATGTGGTTTCCTCAGAAAGAAATTTTTGCAATTGAAGAAAAATGTGTCCTAGTTGGATGATCTTACCATGCACTACCACTTTTCCATGGCACTCTACAAACAGCTTATTAGGAAGCTAGCTTAAATGGTGTGGAGAGTTGCCAATTCACACTCTCTCTCTGGGGAGCCTGTATGAGTTTCCTTTGTATCTTCACAGCTACTACACATAGATGCCAACTTTCCTATTCGTGAATCCTGCTACATCTTGTGGATTTCCAAAGTACTAATTTGTTTAACCGCTGATGTTTAGGCAGTTCAGCTCAAAGTGTCACTGATATGCTCTGTTAGGGAGAGTAGTGTTGACAGGTGAAACAAAAGTGGTGAGTACATGAACCCATTGAGGGACTTCACTGGTCATTAATGTGACTTCACAGGTATTGCACTCTACAAACAGTTTCCATTGCTCCAGAAAAATCCCTTGGCATATAGTGGCCATTTATGCTCTACTCCTTATCTACAATGACCATAAATGGCCTCATGTTGAAATTTCATACTCTTGGTGGTTTTCTTCATGTGTAATAACCATTTTAAGTACTGCAATTTTATGCTCAGTTGTAGCTTCCTCCTGGTTATCTGGAAATTTATCAGTGTCATTCAACATATAGAACACTGAATTAAAAAGGTTCGTGTGCCTGGGAGGGAAACAGTGCATTAAAATTAAGACAGACGATATAGACACCTCAGCACTGACTGCAACAAACTTGTAGCCTTGTAGTGTTATGATTGCTTCGTTTTCCTTGCACTCATGTACAACCACCTTGTCCAAGCGCATCCGTTAGCAAAAAAGTAGAAACACTTCATTATAGCATTCTGTTTAACATAAAACGTCCTGATGCTAGGCACCTCAACAGGAAACAGCTAGGTATATTGTAGCACTGAATCATTACTTACACAATCCTCATAAGAGCGAATTGCTATGGGGCAAGGGAACTGCTACAGGTCACCTTTTTTCACATATAACTTCCGTAAGTTTGGTGGTGGGGTGGCTTTAACGCGATAGCATTAAGGGCTCTGTGTTGCAGAAAATTCGGTGTCGGTAGAGTTGTCCGTGAGTAAAAATTCCCATGTAGTATATTTGAGTATACGTATGTGCCACACCTTGCTATATGACATGCAATATATGCGGGTTATATTGCCACACTATTCTATCGCTAAAGTTTTTCATACATTGTCTTACATTCTTGACAAAGTTATTCCTCAGAATTTTTTGAAAGACAGCCCACAAACAAATGTCATGAAACAAAACACCGACATCGTGTGTCTTTTATGTTGAATCTTCTCAGAATTTAATAGGAAGAGTGCGAAACAATAACAGAAATCTGAAAATGATGGAATTTTCTTTTTTTTCGCGGCTGTGCACTACATATGGGATCAGCCCATGCAGGAGGCCGCGGTTCTGCCAGAAAGCTCGCCTTCGTGCATAGCGTTCGCCACCAGCGTTTGCTAGTAAACATTACACTTACATAAGGGGTAGTTGCCGGGAAGCATGAGAAGCAGTTGGGGAATCTTTTAATACTATTGCGTTCCATTCTTAAAGGTGAAGCTTAAGTTTCCTCGAAATTTTTTGGGAGCAGGATGCACTAACTTAGGTTCTTGGTTGATCCAGCATACCTTGAAATCGTTAGCATTAAAATGCATGCTCCATTCGAAGAATTAAGCTTCCTTGATGCATGCATAACAGCATAACTGTCTCGGCAGTCATCTTGTGCTAAAATTAAAGCAGTACTGTCACGAAAATCTTGTCACTTTTCTTGCTTTGTTAGGTAGCTTTTGGCTTCATAATTAAGGTATGAAGCCTGAGTTTCTGGTGTTTCTACACAACTAATCATTTGTGTGATTGCCCTTTCTGCACCTACATTTTTTTATCAGAATGTCGCCAAATTTTCCAGGTTTCATTTTATGGCTCATTTGTTGTGAACAACTCTCATTATTGCTATATCAGCAGTTCGTTTGTTATTTTCTGTTGTCTCTTACTGTCAAATTTTTAATGTTTTTGAGTTGCAGGTAGGCATGGTAGAAAGAGTCTGTGTGAAGCTAAACGTTTCGTAGAACAAAAATCAAGCATACATTTGTTGTCCTCCATGTGATGCATCATTCCTGACTGTTTAAAGGGGCCCTGAACCACCTCACAAGCTTGGTGAAATAACATAGTCCGCGGGTAGCCTATGCTGCTGCGAATATCTCAGCCAAGTTTTGCTGTCATACACGGTGCATGGAGCTTGCAAACAGATCACAAAGTCACCTTTCTCTTAAACACTCTCTTTTCAACAGAAGGCCCTGTCCTCACTCTCTCCTGGATGCTTTATTTCGTCGTCATCAAATGCTTTATTTTGTCATTCCCTTAGATGGCTGTTATTGGCCGATAGCTGACATCATGCTGTAATCGGCTACATGGCGTAGATACTGCAGTTGCTGCGGGCTGCCACCATAAGTCCACCGGCTAAGCGCACTGCGGCTCGCTGAGGACAACCGCATTTGGCGTATGTTTAGCGTGTCGTAGGCACCAAAGGCAGAAGTCGTGGCATCTGCGTTAACATCCAGAATGAAATTTGAGTTTCGTGCCACGGTAACATTAAGAAGGCTGAGCGTTGTGGGCACATCCCACTGCGTCGTAGCCTTCGCAGTGGAAGGCATTGAAGAAGGAACGGGAGCACAGCGGAGGCCGTGTTTGATTGCCAATAACTCCACTTCTGCTGAACGCATTGAAGTACTTTTTGCGGCAAAGTATTTCTGAAATAGCCTATTTTCACTTCAAATGCCTTTCTCCGCTTTGATAAAAAGTGGTTCAGGGCCCCTTTAAAAAAATATCACAGAGGCACCAGCAGCAAAGTATTTTTGCCAAGCTGTGTCCACGCAATAACTCTTCCTTTCAATCCCCAGTGCTAAGGTGAAGCTTTGAACTCCATTCACTAGAGCTTTCCATGTCTAATTGTTTACTTGAAGTGAAGAACCGTCCAAAAACGTAATGATTTTGGCATTGAAAAAGGCAGCTGTCGTTGCTCTGTCTGGGCCTTTCTCCGTGCAGCCATCTTTAGGACCTAGAGGAGCAAGACTTCTTTTGCTTTTCTGCCAACCTTGCCACAAGAAATAAGTTTTCTGTAAAGCTGGTACCACCCAGTAGTGCACAGTTCACACCAAAATTATCAAACAACTGCCACTTGTTTTGGAACTCAATAAATTTAAGGAAATTACTGGATGAGTGAGACTTGTCTTTGGCACAGAAAGAGTTGGTCTGGGTTTCTGTTCACCTGCCCTCTTCAGTAAAGCATGCTACACTGCCTGACACAAGGACTGAAGAGAAAAAAAATATTGATGAACAAACGACTCTTGTAAGCTGATGTGATACTCTTTTGCTATGTACTACCTAGCCTTTGTCTTCTGCACCATTGGTTTAGAATGTAGTGTGATCTGAGGCCCAGCTGTATACCTCAACAATTCCCCACAGGGTATCAGTGTTAGAAGGCTGTTAATGTGTTGCGAGACCACATGCCCGAGCACACGAGGGTTGGACCCTCCCGTGTCTAACCATGAGTGGCTTAGCCATGTCCGGGGAAAAGAGGATCCTGGGGGTTGAGCGCAAGCCGGGGGTCTGGACCTTTACAGCCCCTTGGCGGAGGCAACACACCCCTTTGGCCTTAGCTTCACATAGACAGCACCTCCAGACTGACCCACCCGGGGGAAATCGGTAGTTGCCTTTTGCTGTCTCTCTCTCCCTCCAACCTTCGTCTTTCTCTCGCTTTCCATCTTTTCTGTCTTCTCCTGGCTTCCCCTTACTTCCAATTCTTCCGGGCAGAAAGAGTTAACCTTGTGTGGGATAGTCAACCTTGGTTATAACAGATTCGGTTATAGTGTCTATGTACAGCTGGCGTTGACAGGCCTTGTTTAAACACAAACCCTGTTATGCCCCTTGTTGGGCTCCATGGTAGGCAGCTGGCACTGCTGCCAAAAACTCCGTATTACTAATAGCAAGCTCTTTCCCCCCCCCACTCCCTGATTGCCCTCAGAAACAAGGGCGCACCGAATATGTCTTAAAATTTTTTGGCAACAGATGAAAAAACTTCCCCCGATTCCATGTCATCCATTCTAACAAACCTAAAAAGACCATGAGAATGATTTGACCTTTCCTCGTGTCGAAATGTCTCACCAAAGTTCTTGGCGCAGGCTACAAGTCATCGAAGATGGCTAGTGGAGATCTCCTTTTGGAACTCCGCCATGCAAAACAACACGAAAAGCCTCCTAATCTAGTCTCATTTGGGGAAATGCCAGTGACAGTATCCCCACACCGAACTATGAACACCAGCCGTAGAGTTGTTTCTGATGATGACCTAATGGAGCTGACAGAAGCTGTATTGTTGGAAGGCTGGAGCGAGCAAATTGTGATAAATGTTAAGCGAATTATGCTAAGGCATGACGGCAAGGAGATCAAAACTAAGCATCTAATACTTACTTTTGGTTCAAGCATCCTGCCCAAGACAACTGAGACAGGCTGTATAAAGCTACGTGTCAGACCATATGTTCCAAACCCTCTTTGATGTCGGCCTCAGCATTTCCCAGAACTGCCGAGGCCGACATCAAAGAGGGTTTGGAACATATGAACTGCCGAGGCCGACAGACATGTGCTAAATGTAGTGCCGGTGACCATACCTCTGAAACTTGCGAAAGCACTCCACACTGTGCGAACTGTGATGGCAAGCGAGCATGCCGCATACTTGAAGTTGTGCCCATCATGGAAAAAAAGAAAAAGAAATTGTCACTGTGAAAGTAAAAGAAAATATCTCGTTCAAGGAGGCACACAGGCGGGTGTCATACCTGCCCAAAGATAGCTTTGCTGGTGTGACACACCAAGGGGCAGCGACCCAACAGCTACCGGCGACTGTGCGGCCCACACCCAGTGAGCTGCTGGTGACACCATCCGCCCCCTTGGTGGGTGCAGCTAGCATTGCTCTGCCGCCCCATCAGAAGGGGCTATCGAGACAAGGCCTTCACTTTCAAACACAGCGCTCGCAAGAGCGTGTGTCCAGTGGCTCGCAAGAGGCGATGGACACAATAACCAGCCAGATGGTGCCACCAGCGCCTAAGGAGTGGCAAGGTTCTCGCGATTGCTCCAGAAAAGGCAAACCTCATGTCACGGCACCTGGAAAGGGCCCATGAGCCAATCTTCGTTTCTTAAGCACACAGCACAAACACTTTTTTTATTATGGAGACACAAATACTACAATGGAATGTTAGGGGACTCATTCATAACCTCGACAATATTGGAGAACTCCTACACAAACATAATCCAAAGTTGCTGTGTGTTCAAGAGACACATCTGAAACCTACGAACACTAATTTTATTCGAAATTACGCCATCTTCTGAGAAGACCGTGATGAGGTTAACACCTGCGGCGGTGTAGCAGTAGTAGCCAACAAGTCCGTAGCTTGCCGACACGTCGCCCTTCAGACGCGACTTGATGCAGTGTCAGTTCAAGCCATTCTTGTTAATAAATTGGTCACTGTATGTTCTATTTATATACCCCCGAGCCATCATCTCCAAAAAGCAGGCATTTATAACCTCATTGATCAGCTTCCCAAGCCTTACGTACTCGTGGAAGATTTTAACGCGCTCAACACAATGTGGAAAGACTCTCGATACGACGCGAGAGGTTGACTCATTTGAAAACTTCCTTTTAATGTCCGGTGCGTGCCTCTTCAATAAGAAGGAACCAACGTGTTATAATGTTAACCATAATTCATTCTCCTCAGTAGACCTGTTGATCGGCTCCGCTTCTATCTTCCCTAATTTAGAATGGTGTGTAATTAAAAATCCATTCGGAAGTGGTCACTTCCCGGTAATGCTAAACTTAGTAACCCAACATGACTTCCCTCCGCATGTCCCTCACTGGAAACTAGCCGAAGCTAATTCGAAATGTTTAAGGAATCCACATACATATAACGAGATTTTATTAGTAATTTCAGTGTAGAGCATGCTGTATCATATTTTGCCGCTTTTATCATTGACGCAGCAGAAAAGTTAATCCCTCAAACAAAAGGTTGTTCACGTGGAAGACTAGTTCCCTGGTGGAACAGTGACTGCAGACAAGCTTGGAAAAAAGCAAAACAAAGCCTGGAGCATTCTGTGCCGATACCCAACTGCAGAAAATTTTGTCCTGTTTAAACAGTCTAGGTTGCAGGGTAGGCGCACGCGACAATAGGCTAGGAGAGCAAGCTGGGAGAAGTTTCTTTCGGGAATAAATTCATATACCCAGGAAACTAAAGTGTGGAATGTGCTCAGAAGGCTAAAGGGACAGGAACTGCATCCGCTGCCCTTGATAAATAATCAAGCAAACAGGTTGGAAGACCAGGCAGATGCTCTTCGAAAACATCTTCAGTACTATCTAGCTCTGTACACTGTACACAGACATTCCTTACACACAAATAAATAGAAGAATGCAAGAGACTGGACCGCAAATGCATAGGAAATGATTGGATAACCGTCCATTCAACATTGCTGAGCTTAGAGCAGCATTGAACGCCTGCAAAAGTTCTGCATCGGGATCAGATGGGATCATATATGACATAATCAAGAACATTCACATGGGCACACAAATTACATTGCTCACACTTTTTAACAACATTTGGGCAGCCAGGCAACCTCTAGTAAACTTCCTTTAATTAGGCAGCACATACGAAATTGGCCTTCGGTAACAAAAGCACGACAAACTGATGTCATGTCCTGTCGACTGAGAATAGGACATGCATACAGTACTCATTCTTACCTACTGACTGGTAGTGAACCTCACCTCTGTACTAAGTGTGGTGAGAAACTGACTGTCCTACACGTCTTGGTGGAGTGTTGGGAAAAAGAAGCTGAACGAAAAAAAGCATTTCCCTCTAGCGTACCGATGCCACATTTCCCTTGATCTGGTAATGTTTCTTGGAGCAGAACCAATTTTTGATCATGAATCAGTTTAAAATTTTTTACAAGATGTCGATTTATTTCGCGTTATAAGCCCATGATATTCGTGGCACATCCTCTGACAAGAGGCTGATGCTGCAATAGCAGTGACCTCTATAGCACATGCCTTCGGGCCCTTCATTTTAAGGGCCGTGGTGAGGCAGTAGTGCCACCTGTAGTAACATATTTTTGTACATTACTCTTTCATAGTCAGTTCTCCATAGCATATGTCATGTATCATTGTCTAGCTTTATTAAGAATATATTTACGCACTTTCCAACAAATATTTTTTAGGCCTCTATACAGCCGTCTTTCATTCTTGCTGTGATGATCATTATTCATTTATCAATGGCAGTCTTTATCATAGCCTTAGCACTCTTTGGCCACTCCTGGCCCTTGTACCAATAAATTCCAATCATCATCATCATACCTCAACAAATTGAAAATTGAGTAATCAGTGGCTGAAATTCTCTTTTTAATCAACCAACTTTGTAAGGAAACTGCCAATGTAGTTGTACATGGTGCCATTTAGTTGCAAATGTGGATGTGTCTGAGAGTGCAAGTCAAAGGGCATACAAAACACATACCTGCATCTTTTGGCAATATAAACACTTTTCATTGCCGGCCCGCTGCCGGTAGAGTCATGTTTCCTCACAAAATTGCAATAATATTGTCCATTTATTTTTTTACAATGAAGTGGTTTTTCAGAGGTTCACTGCAGTTCTTTGTAGCCCTTTAACATGAAGAATATTTTTTTCTTGCGTAAAGTGCAATGTTGCAAACATGTAGCATTTGCATGGACAGGCAAAGTCTTATTGAACACAGCAGAATATATTGCATTCAATTAGTCTTAAAAAGTGCATTAAATTAATTAAATTCTGGTGTTTTTTGTGCCAAAACCACTATCTAATTAGGAGGCACACCATAGTGGGGGATTCCAAATTAATTTTGATCACTTGGGCTTCTTGAACATGGGTACGGTACTCGTGCGTTTCTGCATTCCTCCCCCATCGAAATACAGCCGCCATGGTCGGGATCTAAACCCACAATCTTGCACTCAGCATCATAACGCCATAGCCACCAAGCTACTGTGGCAGGTACAAAGTGCACTTAAAGTACTTAAATGTTAAAATGCATAATTTAGAGTGTTCCAAGGTTAGTGCATAATTTGTATATTGGGAACCAGTGCCTTGTTGTTCATGTCTTACAGGCACTCTCTTCGTGCATCGTAATCAATGACAAAACAGTTGTTGTGGCATCGTGGGATAATTATGTGTAAGTAACCTTCTTTTTAACTAGAATGTCTTGTTGATTCAGTGCAGTGTGTGTATATGATTAAAGTAAATAAACATCAAACAGAACAGGAAGTTAATTTTTTTAGGCCATTGAAAGATATTCATCCATTTGTTGGATTGATGTAGTCTTCTTTTTCTATGTTTGCCTACTACAAACTGAAAGACAGCAATAGTAGTGCTTGATATTATGCTGTTAATACTGCCCCTACTTCAGTGTGCACGTTATTGTTTGGTCAAAAATGAAAAAGGAGTATTTGTGAATTGTCACTTTTGTAGTAGTGTCTGCTGAACATTATGTCTCAAGCTCTGTTTTTCTGAAAGAAGTGAATGTCTATTAAATATGTCGCATGTTTTGTGCTACAATTCTGTGTATATTAGCTTTGCCTTTCTCAAGCAGTGAAGCGGCTACTCTCTCCAATCTATCTGAATTGTGTTATTTTTTCTGTGTTACTGCTGTACCAACTTGACTTTAAGCTGTGCAAGAGAAGTACTAGTCCTTACATTATCAATGAAAAACAAGAGAAACACAGCTCCATGGTGCCATATAGTAGGTGCAATGTAATAACATCCAGGGTATTGAACAGAACCCGAACCGGAAACAGTGCCCGAAACGCAATTTTGGGCGGGACTGAACTCAAACCCAAACCAAACCTGAACATGAAAAAAAGTAATGGTTACTGGTTCGGCACGAGAGGGTTGAAGCATATAAGGCAACAACCAGGTGCTCAATAGTTTGCATGGTTGTTCGAATAACTATTCCTTCAATCGGCGCACCCTACTGGTGAATTACGACTCACGGGTTGCGTTGTGTGCGAGAGTGGGGATAGACGATGGGCTATGTGCTGGTAATTGTGGCCACATCAGCAGAGACGTCAGTAGATGGTAATCCTGAAGTCGGCCATGCCAGTCGTGTTCCACGGCCTAAAAGTTGTTTCAGGGGATCCACGGAATCAACATTTTGGGTGATGCTCTCAATTCCGCCGTTAAGTCAACTTGTTACTAAAAATAGATAAACAAGATAAGCACAAAGAGCGGAAAGGACGATGTCCTCGAGGAGGGATATCAAGGAGTTCAGCTGCATGGCTTGTTGAAACCATAACACCGTGATCGCTAATGAATGCCGTTACCTCGTCAGTGAGCAGTAACCGCAACTGTGAACGGCACGTGAAATTTGCTTTTGCTACATGCCATGGTTCAAAGCACATTTGGTGCTCAGCCAAGCAGAGTACAATGCTTTTCAAGTTGTGGGAATTATTCATGGGGCACAATGTGTGTGCTTTTGACTTTGTTGTCTACCCTTAGCCAGTGCAAGGCTACGAGCACATGCAGATACCCAAGAAAGATATGGTTCAACCACGGAGCAAGAGACATTTAGGAGTGGAAACCCAGCTGTTTGCGGCGACCAGAAAAGGTCACAAGCCCGCGGAGCCGTTATCGTGCTGGCAGCCTGAAAAAAAATTACCGCCGTTGAGAGCGCGCCGGAGCTGCCTGCCCGGGCGCTGCATTTTTTTCTTTTTTTCACTGCGGCTTCTACGACGCGCCGCATGGCGCCGCCACTGTATACGGCCCTGTCGGCGCATACAACAATTGTGACCTTATCTGGTCGCCCGCGCTCGCTTGCGCTGACGGGAGTTTCACCTCCTAAATGTCTTACTCCACGAGTTCAACACAGATCGTCCTTGTTCATTGTTCAGAAGCATCAATGTCCTCACCTGCTTCTAGGAAAGCAGAAAACTGAGTGAAATGTCAAATGCTGGCTTCTTCCTTAGCTACACTACAGACTAGAAGTCTGAGGTTGCAATTTATGTAATACACTGTGAATTCCCGCTGTCTTCGACATCACATGCCACATTTCGCTCACCACCAGTCCTGTAGTAATAGCCAGAAGCAAAACGAGGATTAACTGACTCTACTGCTGTTAAAGTAACGAGTGTAGAAGCTATGCAGGCCTTACGTTGACACAGGGATTCTCACTAATTACATCTGTCTTTAATATGTACATTAATATTTCCCTGTATCTGCGTAATTAATTTGTAACTTTCTGCCTCCTGATGAAACGCGAGCATGCGCCATGCAGACAAGTCGATAGTACTATTTTGCATGTTGCCATGAGGCAGGATAAAATGGATTGCGCTGAAGCGGTTCACTGTTGCAAATCGGGTTGCGAACCATAATACATTTTTATTTCTTCAAGCTGGAACTGAACCAGAAAAAAATCGGAGCATGTTGAACTCGAACCTGAACCAAACTTGCATTTTTTTCGGTTTTGACACCCTGATAACATTAAAGTGACATGTAATACATGTAGCACTGGCAGCAATGATCAGACATTGTGGTGTCATGTATGGGCCTGACTGAAGAAGTTAAGCTCATTTTTCTCTTGCATCTCTTGCACCTGACCCAAAGTATGTTGTATCTGACTACACTTACATAGTTCTGAGTTTTATAAAGCTCTTTGGCCAGTTGTATGTGACACTGTTTTAAAAGTTTACACTGTCATTTGCAATATTTATAGTATATTGCTGTTTAGCATGGAGTTTCATCATCAGCCAACTTCCAATGAAGAAGTGTGCATGCTTCTTAAGAACTACAGACTCTTGCAGTAGAGTCTCTGCTGCTGCTTCTGAAAAAATAACTCATGGCAGAGTTCATCATTTGTAGCGATATTAGTGAGCCCTGTAGCAGTAGGATTTGTGTCTGGAGAAAAAAAGGGGGGGGGGGGGGTTGCTGTGTGCTATGCAGACTGAGTGAGCATTTAACACCAAGTAGAAAAAACAATCCTAAGTTCTCACATCATATTTCCATCATAGATTGCTAGCAAAGAGCACAAAAGAGAGAGAAGAGAGAGAAAGTAATTTCTGCCACACACCAGGTCACAAGCTTGATTTCTGGCTGCAGCATCCACATTAGGATAGAGGCAGAATGCAAAGACATGCTTTGGGTGTGCATTAAACAGCACCAAGGCCAGGATACTGTGAAACTATTCCAATCTGTTTTTATTACAAATCCGCCGTTCTCTATGAGAGGTCAAAATAGCTCGGGCCCGGCCCGTGTGGGCAGTTCCCAAGCCATTTTGACCTATCACGGAAGGCTAATACTGGATTTGGAATAAAGATAGACTGAAATAGTTTTACATTATCCCGACCCAAGTGGTCAAAATATAATCTGGCTCCTTAGACTACAACATCTCTCATAGCCCACTGTGCAGCTCAGGGCATTGAACCCCATAAGTAAATTTTCAACAGAAAAAAAGATATGGACCTTTGTTGTTGCAAGGTAATTTTCAACTTAGGGTCCTGTAATATTGTGTCAGTGTAGAGCAATGCCTGCTGCTCTCTGCCCATCACCTTGCTAAGCTCTGCCACATTGCCCAGTAAGGGAGGCCATATATAGTATTGGCACAGTGGTATTCTTCTCCATGACCAGGTAGTACAATGATCTTATCAATCATAAGATTTTCTCATTTTTGCTACTGCCAGAGGCCCTGCTTGGTCTTAAGAATTTGGTCAGTAGCCATATGTAAAAACCTATTTATTTAAGAACAATAGTACATAAATACATAATAGTATATAGACAAAAATATTAGACTAGTGTCTCACAGTTCAAGGACTGAAACGCGAAAACTGCAAATGAGAAAAGTGATGGGGGATTGTAGCAAGTTAACGGAAAGAGCAGATGGTCTTAAGCAAAACTCAAACTGTGCTGGATGTCAGTGATAGTCTCTTGCTCAAATGTTCATGACAGCATTATGCACCAACTAAGCAGATTAATTCAGTGTTGTAGAACATGAGCTTTCAAGCAACTCATAGTTAGTCACCCTAGAGTCTCAACATTAAAATATAGAAAGTCAAATTTTATATAATCAAGAGCACTTTGAAGTATTTCTTGCTTAGTACAAATTGTTTTCTGATAAAGTCTGTCAGCTAGGCTTTAATGAATATGAATGTTAAATGATCATTTTTTGCGTTCCAATAAAACCAAGTCATTGAAGCCAATGAGAATAGTATGCGATTTAGACGTTTTAGTCATTGAGAGAAAATGTGCTCATGTGTATAATAAGGTGGAAGTGCCAGAAAGCTTGAGAAATGGGTTCTGAATGTGCTCCTACTTTTTGCATGCAGTGGTCTATGTATCAAGCTTTGTGGCTGTTGCTCCCTTCGCTTTCTTGGGTATTTGTTTTCACGTAATGGTAAACTAACATGCTCTTTTATTAATCACACTTCATTAACCGAAGCCTCTCACTTCCTGTGATAGCTTTAGCTCCACAAGACAAGCCATGTTTTGTTTACAGGTATGTTTACAACATGGAATATGGCCGGGTCACTGAATCAACTATGGCTCACGAAGATGCAGGCAAGTTTGCTTTCCTGGTGGAGCTCTTTGTAACTTGTTTATATTTCCATCAAGATATGACAAATACGATTAAACTTCCCTGTAATGAAGTTGAAGGGGTACTGAAATTTATTTGCTACAGCATTAACTCGCAACACTGAGCCATATGTCATTATACTGCAAATACATATTTTGCCATGGTTGCTGAATTTATAAACATGCGAGTTGAGGTGTTATTACTGTGCCCATCTGACTGCTGTGTGACTGTTCTTGGTACAAGTGCCCATTATTGCACAAAAATAACCACTGAATGCATGACCTTGTCATTGCTCTGCCACAAAGAGTCTGTGTTTTTAATGTTTTTCAAACGAGAAGAAGCTTAGATGGCCATGGTTGCTTTGTTGACACTGTCATCATTTAAGCTAGGCAGCAAAACAGACACAAGAAAAACCTTACACACAGCTTGTATAGCTCTGTGTACAATGCCAAGACAATTGATCATCGCAGGCAGCTTGCCCAAACATTTATTTTATAGCGAATTCGGCAAATCACACCAATGTGCACTGGGGCACCCTGGCACGAGCATGATTGGATAAAAGGGCGCATTGGGGCGCCCCAGTGCGTACTGGTGCGATTTGTCGAATTCGCTATTACTGAGATTACCATCATACACTGCGGACACTAACTATACTAGTTACTGCATGGGCTTGTTTGCCTACCACTCCACAAGGCATTAAGTGTAGTGTTATCCTGCATTCACAATTTTACATGCATGCTTTGTTAGCTTTCTCACAGCATGTTGGTAACCATGAAAGATAGTCACACTGTGAATCTCTACAATGTCACTTGATTGCATGTTGCAAGTTCAGAATAACTTCGTTAAGTAATGTTTAGTTTATCTTCCATTTGTTTCTCTTATTATTGGATCATATTCATGCTTAAAGCACTTCTATGTTTGCTGTCTCTGCTCAACACAAATGACCGACTGTGGCCAGGTGTCACTACTGCGTAATTACAGTGCATGTTTTCATTGTATGCTACTATGGTCACATAGAAATGACACACTGTGCCATTGGATATCGTCTGTGGGTGGGAAAATGTGGGAATAGTAGCTGGTTGTCTGGGCCATTTTCTTATTGAATGCCTCCTGCATGTCTAGGTTTAAGAGGGTAGTAGCAGACAGTACCTAGTGACTATGTATGCCATTTTAAATAGCTAGATTTGTGCATTGTCTCATCTGCCAGATTCATGAGGCACCAGAAAACAAGCTTATAAGATTTTTGCTATGTGCTGTTTGAACTGGTAACTGCTGCAATGACACTTTCTTCTCATTTTACTCACAGTGTCTGACCTATCGTGGAGAAATGGAGTGCTGGCCACTGCATCCTGGGACTCCACAGCAAAGGTGAGTGCTACCGACTAGTGCTGTACCGCTGACAGATACACATATTTGCTGTTTTTATCTTGGTGCCTCCTTGCAGCATATTTATCAGCATACATATTTGGAACTAAGACTGTTTTGGACTAGTTGATTCATTACAACAAGGAAATGAACAAAGACATATAAACAAGTAACACTAATGGCAAGGAATAGCACACCATCGAACTTTATTTTTAGAAATGCCAAACAGAGGGAAGAAAGCACATATCAAAACACCATGGACAATAAAGAATGATAAACCAAAAAAGTCTGACCACTGATAAACCATCACTTCACAAATCAAGACAAATTACTGAATTAGAAAAGGCAGGAACCAACAAATGGCATTGAAAAGAATGAGACATCAGGCTATCAATAGCTTTGTCTGATACATGCCGTGCATGAGAACAAGTGCTTAAAGGATCAAGGCAGTGTGTTCACTGTAATCACTATTCTGTCAAAAAATGCAAAGCTTAAAAAAAAGTACATACTAAGAACAAAATTGTGAAAACAAATGCACATAAATGCTAATATGATGTAACAAATCAACTATAAACCAAGTTTAGCAGAATGCGTTGTTGGGCAAGTTGGTTCATTGTATTTGGAAAGATTGGATGCGCTTTGTAGACAATCACAAGGAAGAAGACGGGACAGGCGCAATGCACTTTGTAGACGATCACAAGGAAGAAGACGAGGCAGGCGCAAAACTTGCGCCTGTCTCATCTTCTCTGTCTCGTAATTGCGCCTGTTCCATCTTCTTCCTTGTGATCGTCTACAAAGCGCATCCAATCTTTCCAAATATAAACCAAGTCTTTTAGGTAGAAACAACATAGAAACACCATCAGTGCAATGACATAGTGGTTATTGCAGCAAACCCGGCCACGGCGGCCGCATTTCGATGGGGGCGAAATGCGAAAACGCCCGTGTGCTTAGATTTAGGCGCACGTTAAAGAACCCCAGGTGGTCAAAATTTCCGGAGTCCTCCACTACAGCGTGCCTCATAATCAGAAAGTGGTTTTGGCACGTAAAACCCCAGATATTATTATTATTATTATTGCAGCAAACATACTTTCACATGACTCTGCACTGGACATGTCAACGTATATGGCTTACAGCATTTCTGGCACTGTGTGAAGCTCGCTATCTCCACACAGTGGCAGAAACGCTATCCGCCATCTACTTCAAGACATCCAGTACTGAATCACACGAAATTTTGCCAAGGTGATAGTACTATCACTGAAATCACTCAAGAATATGGCCCCTGAATAAAACTTACCTTTGCTCTGCAAGGTACGCCACTATGGCTGATGACTGTTATGGGATGTTCACGACCAAAATCCACTGTGCATTTTTTTTGTGATGCACCATTTTGTTTTGTTGGCTCATCAGAGCTTCACTTGCAGATTTCCTACAGTGCTCGAGATCTGCATGATTTTTGTCTTGTATTAAATGTAAAGTTTAACTTGACATGCTGCATGTTGTGCAGACGTTGCAAAAATTAGAAAAAGTCATAGTAATCTCTATTCATGGTGCTTCATAGTAGCAGTGAGACTATTCCCATGGTGTCTCATGAAAGGGCTATTTATGCACGAGATTTCTCCCCAGGATCAGGGAAATATAGTAAGTAGACTTCTGTTAATTTGACTCCGGTTAATTTTATTTTTTGTTAAATTCGATTCTGACCAAATATCCCAGCTCACGTCCACATTTCTATGGGCCCAAACTTCCGTTATTTGGATCTCAAGATTGGCCTTTGCCAATCTTGAGATCCAAATAACGGTGACTGGTCCAAATAAGCTTGACTGGTGAGCACACCAATAATAGAAAGGGGCTCTGTCACTGGGCGTAGTATGTGCTTCTTAATTATATAGGCATGCACACGCCATCTCTGGTCACAGCAATGGCACCTAGACACCTGATAAGCATACTGGCAGCCATTCAGAGCTGTTTCTGACGTTGCTGTGGCGGTTTGAGCTCTCGTTTTGTTGGCCATGCTTGTCTGGTATATCATGGTAAATAAGCAAAAGTGCACTGAAAACGAAATGAAGGAAGATGTGGACACAACACAAGCGCTGTTTTACATTTGAACTGCACACGCCCCTGCAAGGCAGTGAACAATACATCACAAGCATTCATGGTTAGATCAGGTAATACTAAAAAAAATTAACAAAAATCAAAACTAGCGTGCTGCTCAGCTATCAACGATTTCCGTGGTCCAAAAACAAACTAAATGCGCTTGTGTTGTGTCTGTCTTCCTTTGTCATCGTTTTCAGTGCACTGTTGCTTATTTGCCATGAATCAATACCAACTCGCGCAGTTTTACATCCTCTTGTATATGAGACCGGTAACGGGGCCTAGTATGTGTTCCTAAATTATATGTGCATGCATGTGCTGTGCACCAAGAAGCGGTGAAAAACCATCAGTGTTTTCAGAAAGCTAGCAAAAAGGGAGATGGTAAAATGAAAAAAAAAAAAAAAAGTAGAGGGTATGTTTCAAGCCAACAAAAGAGCTGGGGTCTAAGGCTTTGAAGGCCTGCCAGTAAACTTAGACGTCTTGGTGCACGTACTGTGTAAATTGTACATGTGTTATGTCCTTTTACAGTGGCACCGTTTCTTGCTAGGTATGCTTCACTGCAAGGTATGCGGCGAAGCTAACTTTAAAAGCAAATACTGCCACGTGAATGAACGTCGTGTTTCGGCACTCTTTCTGCCTTTTGTTTAATTCAACCCGCCGGATAATTCGACTAGTTGCGTCGGTCCGATCAAGATCGAATTAATAGGAGTCGACTGTACTATCCATGACATTGTTTCCGGTGAAACTCCTCTCCATTCCCCGCCAGCAGCGTCACTGCCGAGTAGATGCACCTGCAAAGGCCGAGAGCTCATCCCTTCCTGGCCGTAACGACCATTTGTGGATTTAGGACAGTCTCATGCCTTAGTGGGGATCATGATAGGGCCACACTGCCTGACAAAGGTCTGATGTCCTAATCACGTGGTGTGCTCCCCCGTGCAGTCGGGAAGTGGATTATTCCCTTGTGTGAATAGGCCCTTTATCTTTGATACTATCAATGACCAGTAGCTGCCGTGTTTTTGTCACAGAAATCGCCAATTTGGCTTACAAAGCAAAATAGTAGTTTGGGCCAGTTTGCTGCTGCTTATGCTCAAAATTAACATGTCATGGAAGAAACAAACAGCTGTCCCTGGTTATGGTACTAGGCAGTCACTGGGAAGTTTATTTCATTCATTGACCCATTCATATACTGCAGTTGTTAAAGGGCCCCTAATAGACCCCCAATCGGAAGTTTTGGTTATACACTAGAAGTTGCAGAGCATTGTCCAGGTGGCATTCTGCTACAAGAATACTTAAAAAAAGTTTAGTAGTAGCCGCCGAAATATAAGCTTGTAAAGCGCTACTTTCCCTGCAGCAGAAGCCCTCTCCCGTTGCCCCAACCAGCACCCCCCAAGCAGTATTCCTCTCCTGCCTTCAGCCATATTGGAGCCAAGGACCAAGGCTGTCTCCCCTTTCAATACATCCCTCACCTTCATTTCTTTTTCTTTTCTTTGTTTTTTCCCTTCTTTTGCTGCGTGGTGCATTTCCAGAGGTGGTTCCATGCAGTCAGTGTTTCAGAATTGTTCACGCTGCCTATTTGTGCGCTACTGGCACCATGTATGTGACACGCAAGAACCATGCAAATGACATCTTGCTTGCAGGGCAAGTGGCACCTTTGAGAATAAGATTGTGCTAGCTTTTGTGTGAATATTTAGTTGTTTTCATGGCACATGTTGGGGCAATACTTTACAGACACAATTTTCACCACATGATCATTGCAATGCACAAACCTGGTAGGGTTTTCTTTTAAAAAAGCCTATTTGTGCAAATAAAATAGATAAAATAAAACGCACATAGGTGGCACAGCACAAGTTCATATAAGTGGCTGGTCTGTTGCAATGAACAGTAATTAGGAAGTTCATCCCTAGTCCTGTGTATGTGTTTTCTTGCATCTGTGTTTCATGAAAAGTGCATTGTCTGCCATGTTCTACTTAATAATGGGCTAGGTACATATTACATACCCACCAACTTTTACAACTTTATCGTAAAATGCCCAATTTTGAGAGCTTGTTTAATATTGCTGTAGTGACACCAAGGATTTTTCTATTTTTAATTCTTGAGAGGTTTAAAGCTGAACTGATTTCAAAAGAATATAAATACAGTCTGCCAAGAATTTTTCAGAGCCTGATTTTTTGGACGCACTTGATTATTCAGGCCCACCCACAGCAGCGGCAGCACTCTCATAGAACTAATGTATAATGGCGAATGAAATTTCGGCTGCTGTTATGCAAATATTTTATAGAAAACGTGAACATTTCCATTTGTGAGCGGTATAGATAATTCTTTCTGTGGCTATCGAAAAGAGTGCTTGTTCGCAGTATCCCTACAGAACAAACTCTGTGAATTTTGTAATAAACAGTCACTATCTCGAATAATAGAAAAAAATTATTTTTCACTAACTATTAGTACTTTTTGAGTTTGACGGCAGCATTATTCATATATTAAGGTTGGCAGGTCTGATTTTAGAACTGGTTGTGCCATGGCGGTGGCATTTTTTACTTTCCCTTCAGATCTGGAAGCTAAAGGCTCATGGGGACAAGAGTGGTTTCAGCCTGCTCATGGAATTGGAACATGAGTCGGGTGTGGCCTGTGTTTCACTGGATGCTGAAGGGGAGAACTTGGTCTCAGGCACCGTGGAGGGTTGCATCAGCCTCTGGAAGCTGCAGGGCTCTACGTGCACTGGACAGTTTGAGAGTCAGTCATTCGTGCTTGTTACACCTGCATTTCTTCCATTTCTCTGGAAGTAGAGATGTTCTCTGTTAGACAGCTACTGCATTCCTTGTCAGAGCTGCTGTTTGTTATCACTTGTGCTGCACAGTCATACTGGTTGTTTCATTGACCACTGCCTCTAAGTATTAAGAGCAGGGGATTTGAGACGCAGTAACAACTTTCGCTGGCTAAAATTCATAGAAGTGGCAGATGTCAGAATTTGTTCGACATTTGCCAAGAAAATACTAAATTGTACTTGTTTTAGTTACTATAGTACATGCATTGCAGCTGCAAAATTGAAGCCGGTCAGTGCTCACATTCTGTATCAAAGTCTACTTTATCTCAGGCAGGCAAAAACCGAACTTCGCTCATTTCCAGTCTTCCCCTTTGGCACAGACTACTGATTCTCCTATGTACTATACACCTAGTGACAAGTCAAGAATGCAGGAGAGGTTTCTTGCACGGAAGTGTCCTGCACCTCGTCTCCCATGCCTTAAAAAAGGTAGTTCCTTTGCGGGCTGCATAGGCACGAAAATGAAGCACTTCAAATAGTTCAACAGCAATGAACATCGTAGTTCAACTCGTCACACACAAGCAGCCGAGATCGGCAGGCATGAATACAATAACAGCACAAAAGTCATAAAGTAATATGGAAGATTTTTAAAAGGGATTACAAAAGGTATTGTGTTGACCTCATGTCCAAAGAACCTCCTTACCATCCCCATGAAAGCATGGACAGCAAAGTGCACACTGACCACAGCCAAGAAGATGCACCAGACAAGCTCAAGCTAATACGTCTCTGGATGCAAGAGGTGCTTGTACCTCACTAACCAATACTCTCCTCTCCCATAGTCATGTTCATGCCCCAGCACTACTTGATCAAGGTAAAGAGGCAGTACTTAACTCCTTAGGGTGTTTTGGATAACCTCATCTCAACACGATCCTGGTTAATTTTGCTTTGGATGAGCTCAGCTTGTCAACAACAATAATCCCGTTTTTAAAGTGATTTGGAAGAACTCGGCATGCCCACTTAGTTTTTTCTTTTCTACTGCATAGACGGGTACACTGCCAGTATTTGAAATTCAGTTATTTTGCTCTTTCTTGTTTTACTAGATAGATACAGCACATTTTCAGTGCCTCAAAGGCCACATTTATTCTCTCTTCGTATTCTAAACATGGATGGCAGCCATATTGTTACGTGGTGGTGGTGGTGAAGAAAGCAGCCAAACTGTGAATGACGAAACTAGTGCCCTCAAAAACAGGCTGCACTCAAAGAATAATGACAGCGGCGAATAGAGTGGGCGATCAATGAAAATCTGATCTGTCGATCAAGCGCGTCAGCTTTTATACACGAGCCATTGAATGTTTTAGAGAAATTACTGGTGCCCGCGTGTCCTCCAGAAAGTTATACACCATTTGCGTTGCGCATACATGTAATTAGATTACACAATCTTTGGTGACAACAGACGATGTATAGAACCATCGATAACATTCTAAAAACTTCCGATACATGCAAGCGCGTCCCGCGCTGAGTGATAACATTGGTCAGATGGTGAAAAGTGCTCACCCGAAAAAGATAAACACGTCCATGTGTCAATGCCCCCCTCTCAAACAGCATCGTCTTGATGCTACAAACATAACAGGAGAGTGAAACACAAAAGGACACATATCAAAGAAGCAAAGTCCAAAGTAACACAGTCCAAAAAAAAGAAAGTGCAAAGGTCAGCTACGCAAAGTCCCAAAGTTCATTAGCACTGGTAGAGTGGCTTAAGTCGCACAATATGGACTATTTGCCCTTAAATGCCCTTAAATGGGCCTGTAAGGTATTTTAAATAAATAAATAAATTTCAGGTTGTGAGCGGCGCCGCTGTGATAGCGAAATGCCGTCTGGTACGACCTCATAGTCGAGTGCGCTAATGCGTCAGATGTTCTTCTAGTGTCCGAAATAGCGGCGTAAAAACTTCTCGCTAAGTCCTCGTCAGGGTATTGGGGTCCAAACCCAAACACGGTCGCCGGGCTGGTACTCGACGTAGCGTCATCGAAGGTTGTAGTGTCGGCTGCCGGTCCTCTGCTGGGTCTTGGTCCGCAGGTGGGCAAGCTGTCGGGCTTCTTTGGCGCAGTGGAGATAGGTGGCGACGTCAAGATTCTCTTCATTGGAGACTTGCGGCAGTATGGCTTTGAGATTCGTTATCGGGTTACTGCCGTAAACCAGCTTGAACAGCGTGATCTGTGTTGTTTCTTGCACCGCCGTGTTGTAAGCGAACGTTACATACAGTAGGACGCTATCCCAGGTCTTGTGTTCGACGTCGACGTACATTGCTAGCTTATCGGTGAGGGTCTTATTCAGCTACTCCATTCGTCGTAAGACCATTCGTCTGCGGGTGGTAGGCAGTTGTCCTCCTGTGGCTTGTCTGACTGTATTGCAGAATGGCTTGGGTGAGCTCCGCTGTGAAGGCCGTTCCTCTGTCGGGATGGGGAATCCTGGGGCACCATGTTGCAGCAGGATGTTCTCGACGAAAAATATCGCCACTTCGGCTGTGCTTCCTTTCGGTAGAGCTTTAGTTTCAGCAAAGCGGGTGAGATAGTCCGTCGCCATGATGATCCACTTATTTTCGTATGTTGAAGTCAGAACTGGTCCCAACAAATCCATCCTGATCTGCTGAAATGGTTGGCAAGGAGGTTTGATTGGCTGTAGTAATCCTGCTGGCCTTGTCGGTGGTGTCTTGCATCGCTGACAGTCTCAGCATGTCTTGACGTAACGGGCGACGTCGGTGGTCAGGCGTGGCCAGTAATATCTTTCCTGTATCCTTGATAGCGTCCGGGAGAATCCGAGATGTCCGGCAGTCGGATCGCCATTAGTTGGCATGGACTGGCGAGAAGTTCTTCTTTACAAGTAGGTTGTTTTGAAGCGAGAACAAAGACAATTCTCGCTTAAATGCCCTAGGGACGTTGGTCGGTGTTCCCTTCCAAATACTCGACGAAGCTTTTTAGCTCTGGGCCTGCTCACTGCTGTTCAGCGAAGTGTTCTGCGCTTATTATCTTAAAGAAGGCGTCGTCATCTTCGTCATGTTGCAGTGGTGGGTCAATGGAGGCGCGTGATAGGCAATCGGCATCAAAGTGTTTTCGTCCGGTCTTGTAGGTTACAGTGATGTCATCTTGCAGTCTGAGGCTCCACCGTGCCAGCCGTCCTGAAGGGTCCTTTAAGTTAGCTAGCCAACACAATGCATGATGGTCGCTGACCACTTTGTACGGTCTGCCATATAGGTAAGGGCGGAATTTTACTGTAGCCCAAATGATGGCGAGGCATTCCTTTTCAGTCATAGAATAATTGCCTTCCGCTTTTGAAAGTGACTGGCTAGCATAAGATACCACCCATTCAAGTCCGTCTTTCCTCTGGACTAGGACGGCACCGAGGCCTAGGCTACTGGCATCAGTGTGGATTTCGGTAACGGCTTCCTCGTCAAAGTGCGCAAGTACCGGTGGTGACTGCATGCATCGTTTGAGTTCCTGAAATGTATCGGAATGCGGCGTTTCCCACTTGAACTCAACATCGCACTTAGTTAAATGTGTCAGCGGCTCAGCGATGCATGAAAAGTTTTTGACAAAGTGCCTTGTAGTAGGTACACATGCCAAGGAATCTACGCACTGCCTTCTTGTCGATGGGCTGCGGGAACTTTGCGATGGCAGCTGTATTCTGCAGGTCGGGGCAGACTCCAGATTTGCTGATGACGTGGCCAAGGAGCAGAAGCTCATCGTAAGCGAAGCGGCACTTTTCCGGCTTCAGAGTGAGCCCTGATGACTTGATGGCCTCTAGTACCATCGCAAGCCACCTAAGGTGGTCGTCTAAATTTCCAGCAAAGACGACGATGTCATCCAAGTAAACAAGAACAGGTCTACCACTTCAATCCTGTTAACACCGTGTCCATCACGCGCTGGAACGTTGCAGGCGCCGAGCATAGTCCAAATGGCGTAACCTTGAACTCGCAGAGGCTGTCTGGCGTGATGAAGGCAGTCTTTCCGCGATCTCTCTCGTCGGCTTCTATTTGCCAGTAGCCAGACTTGAGGTCCATCGACGAGAAGTATTTAGCATTGCAGAGCCGATACAATGCGTCATCTATTCGTGGAAGGGGGTGTACGTGCTTCTTCATGATCTTGTTCACTCGACAATAATTGACGCAACATAGGGTTCCGTCCTTTTTCTTCACCAACACTACAGAAGATGCCCACGGGCTTTTCGACGGCCGGATGATGGCGTAGCGCAGCATTTCTTCAACTTGTTGCCTAATAGCTTCACATTCTCGCATCGAAACTCGGTAAGGGCTCTGGCGTAGTGGTCGAGCGCACTTTAGTTTTCCAGATATGGGCTCGCAGACCGGCCTCGGGCTGGGCCAATGTATGCTCAGCGTTGCGGCAAAAGGTAGCAGCCTGGTGAGGGCGAATGGGACGGTCATCGAGGACTCCACAGAGTGGCGGCGAGCTAGTCGGCGATGTCACATGGGCGCTCCCCAAGCTGTGGACACGGCGCATTTACAGTGGACACTTGCAGTCCCAAGTCGCTGGGAGGCTGCCCTGCTCGGCTGCTCTACCATAGAGAGCCAAAAAGCTCTCGTGGCTAAGACCCAGGCCACTGCGGAAGCCACAGGCGTCCGAGACTAGGGACCCGTCCCAGACTTTGTTTAGGAGTTGGCCCTTAAGGCCTTCCCCAACTCTCTCTTGTATATATGTCCATTAAAAGTTTTCCACCACCACCGCCACCGAGTCGCAGTATTAGCATCGGCGGTACATACGGCTGACTTCTCCGCAATGATAGCAGAGCAGGTGGCGGTCGGTGGCTCGCCAGATGCCCATCTTCCTCTCGTAGCTGTGCTTGGCAATGTGTGGGCGTGCTGGCGGCGGCGGCGGTGACGACAGAATTGCGCCGTTACAGTATCCCGGTGCGAGCACAGAGGGGGACTTTGATGACAGGCAACAGCGGCGTAGGTCATCGCTTCCGGCATGGGAAGCGGCGATTCAGGCTGCACTGCGGAAATGCCCAGTGACTGTCGATGGTCTCTTGGAGGTCATCGGAGCCCAGTGCCTGGGTTGCACACTATGGTGTGAGCATTTGGCGGTTATATAGCCTAGTGCGCATTTCCAACATTTTCTCAATCATTGTTGCCTCTGTCAAGAACTCAGTTACGGTTTGGTGGGCTGTGGATCGGTCCGGAGAAAACTTCTTGCTTTACACCTCGCATCAAGAAGCGGACTTTTTCTCCTCAGATATTTCCGGGTCAGCATGCCAAAAAAGACGGGTCATCTCTTCTGTGAAGATGGCGATGGTCTCATTGGTCAGTTGCCCTCGAGTTTCCAGCAGAACTTCGACCCTTCCTTTTCGGACAATGCTCATCAAGGTTCTCAAGAAGTTACTGCGGAACAGGTCCCACGTTGTAAGGGTGGACTCACGGTTCTTGACCCAAGTCCTCGTGGCATCTTCCAAGGAGAAGTACTCATGGCATAGCTTATCCTCAAAGGCCTGTTGTTGAATGTTGAGATCCTTTCGAAGGTTTCGAGCTAGATTTCCGGATTCTCCGACGAGCTCCACGGAAGGTAGGGAGCTCCGTGGGTTGTTGAAGCACGATGGGGGACGCTGGGGCTGCCATTGTGGTTGTTGAGCTAGCCACGGTCTTCCTGGTCGTATCAGGCAGAAGTCTGTGCTCCGGGGCCAGTCCTTACAGTCTGCGGCTAGTTCGCTGGTCTTGGGCGACGTTAGTGTTGTCTTCTGGTTTCGGGCTTGGATTGTGGCTTTGCGGGGGCGTTCGATACATGAACGTAAAGCACTTCCACCAGATGTCACGTGGTAGTGACGGTGAAGAAAACAGCCAAACTGTGAATGACGAAACTAGGGTTTTATTGGGCGAACCTGTGCCCTCAAAAACAGGCTACATTCAAAGAATAATGACAGCGGCAAACACAGTCGGCGATCGGCGAAAATCTGATCTGCTGATCAAGCGCAACAGCTTTTGTACACGAGCCATCGAATGTTCCAAAGAAATCACTGGTGCCCGCATGTCCTCCAGAAAGTTCTACACCATTCGCGTCGTGCATACATGCCATCAGATTATACAATTTTCGGTGACAACCGGCAGCGGATAGAACCATCGATAATATTCCAGAAACTTTCGATACATGCCGGTGTGTCCCGTGCTGAGCGATAGCATTTGTTAGACGATGATAGTGCTCACCCGAAAAAGATAAACAAGTCCACATGTCAATATCGTCAGCACTGGTGGGGCGCATTTATTGTGGTCTTTGTTTTCTACTACACAGATGGCAACACTTTTTCAGTGCTTAAAGACCACAATTTTAGAATCGCGTGCTTCTTCCACCTTTTGGCGCAAGAACAATAGCGTCTGCCTCTGACAGCTCACACATGAGTCGCACGGGCAAAAGCCGCTGCTGGACTCGGACAGTGTAAGTGAGAGTGAAAGCAATGCACTAGGGTTTTGTTCTTCGAGAGAAGAGGATGGTGATGATGATGATGATGATGATGATGATGATGATGATTATAGTCTTCTCATTGCTTATTCTACCGAAAGTGATGATTTGGAAAGCGAAGACGGCATTGACTTAACCCAACAGTAGTTCAGCATTTTCATGCATAAAACATGAAGGCAAATTGGTTGAAAAAGCTGTTGAACGGCTCTTGATGGAATGAAGTTTGAAAATAAGCCATTCAAAAAAGCAAAATCAGGTCACTTTTGGTCAAAATAATAGAACACTTAAGAGGTTAATACGGAATTCGCTGGGACATGTATTTATAGACGTGGGTGAATATACGAAGTTTGGAATATAGATCGTATATTACACATGAACTATTCGTATTTGAAAAGGAACTATTCGGTATTTTTGAATGCTCAGAACTAACCAAATATTTCGCAACAACAAAAGTTTTTTGAAGTAGTGCAGATACAAAATGGGTCATGCAACATTTTTTTTTTTTTTTCATATTTGCAGTGCAAGCCAACACAACAACCATACTTTTTTTTACAGCAGATGTCTTTCAGTTCGGTCGGCATAAGGAGTCACTTGCTAAAACCACATGTAGCAAAAACATGTTATACTACAAGCCTTACTTTGGTATCATTGTGTTGAGAAAAAAAGCCATTACTCAATCATGCATATGTTGTATTCACAGATGGTTCCGTTGCTTCACCACACATGATGTAATCAAAGCCAAATTTACCTTCTCACTCGGCGTTTAGAGAAGCATAGCTCAGCAGCATATTTGTCGATCCAAGCAGCAGTGGTTACGTTTGAGAGAGCTAGCTCAGACATAATAGGTATCAAGCTCAAACCTATGGTAATCGGAATTACAAGGCTTACAAAGTATACAAATTACAAGATTACACCATATGACCTGCGCTAGGTCATAGCGCAGGTCATGTAAGGTTTGTAATGCGTGAATAAATGTTGCTTGTGTATTTGGTTACATCATTTCTGTACCCTGGTGCCCATACACCCTCAACAGCATGCACAAGATATTACTTGTACCCTACTGCAACCTTGTCCTGATACAGGCTACCCAATTTATTGCTTGTTGTCTGCCATTTAGTGTTTTTGGAAGCCTAGTCATGCAGCAGTTTCATCTTTTACGCTACAACCAGTGATGTTTTCCTTGCAAAGGGCCTGTTTAATTTGTTTACAGCACACAAGTCCTTCTGCAGCTTATTTTTTTTTTCTTTTTATGAAACTTCTGATCTTTCTTTCAGCGACCATCGGAAACAGTTTGGAACGGTTTTGGAACAGTTTTGGAAAGCTAGTCATACAGCAGCCATTTATTCTTGGAAAGCTTGTTTTCAACCATGCTTTATGTATTTTGATAGATTATTCATAGTTTTTTAATGACAATTGTTTAACTTGTGTATAAAGCTGATCCTTTTTCCCTGGTAGATAGCTGCCTTTTTTGCACTAGTTACAGGCGTGGTACCTAATTATACCGAAATAAATGTTCCTGCTGTAAATATATCTGTTTGCATTAGACTACTTGATAGTTGATTCAATACTTGCTATTTATATTCGAGAAAGCTTATATTCGCCCACCTATGGAATTTATGTTCCCTTTGAGGGTTATTTCCCAATGCATTGTTGACCTGCTACTGACTTAAGGCACTTGTGACAGCATGCACAGACGTTTGCATCAATATTTGCTTATGCATCCACAATTAAGAGCAGTAATTGATTTTGTTGTGCTTCTGTGATATTACAGAATGACATGTTTCAAAACATTTTGATCAGATATTTAAGGCACTTTATTATTATTGTTTTTTTCCTTTTCCAGTTCACAAAGGTTCTGTTTCAGCTGTGTCTTTCAGTCCAGGCAAGTACCAACAGAAACTTTATTACAGTGTAGTCAGACAACATTGATGCACTGCACACAGTGGTGCTCTTAACAAACATTAAGCATGCTTTTTCACAATTTTTTAAAGTGGTAATAGTGCAAAAGAAATCATGCTTTTGTTTTCTTTTTTTTTCCAGATGGTTACCGGGTAGCATCATGCAGTGAAGATAAAATCCTGAAAGTTTTAGACGTCCAGACGGGTACAGTTCTCTTCAGCAAAGATGTTGGTTGGCCAATGAGGTAAGCACATGGCATTTGTGATGTGTGAGAACATGTGTTTCCAACTATTTACAATATGAATGATGCCACAGGCATAATAGTAGCCAAGATTGCATGGAAGAATCTTCACATCATTTTTGTCAGTATTGGCTGACCAAATGCTTTAGCCGTCTTCAGTTTTGCAGCACTACACCCGGGAAGAAACACTGACACAGGGATGTAGAGAGAGTAGTGGCAGGAGCTGGAATATGTGGAGTGGCTTACATAACTTGAACCAAGCTTTCAAGAAAAAAAAAACGTAGTATATATTGGGCTATTATTACCACCAGCATATTGTTCGTGGTTGTCCTAAATTACTCGGAGTATTTTTTGAAGTGTGATTAGTTAGATGACTAGGTTAGTTCAATTATGCAAATTTTTAGTATTAATTTTGGGGCATAAGGGTGATTGTAAATGTTTGAGAGCGTGCTCAATAACCCAGTGAAGTTGTTTCCATCATCTTTTATGTGGTTCTTCCTTTTTTTCAAGCTCTGAAGCAGGCCTGTGAAAAAGACGCCACTGCGAGCGTGCATGTCTGGCTCGCAGAACCCTCGATCATGTTTCCAAAGAATGAAGGCCGCGCCTTTCATTTCAAAAATAAGCCATAGGCCCCAGCGTCTAGGCAGTCATGGGTCAGCATGGTCCAAAATGATAAGCAATATACCGGTGCCGATAGAGAATCAAAACACACTCGTCTGCCTGATTTACGACAAGTGTGCAGGCTTTGTTCCTTGGAAATGCATTAAAGGGTGCTGCATACCTGACAGGCAAGCACACAGTGATAGCATTTTCTTTATTTTGCAGGCTTTCTGCAGAGCCTGGAAAAAAGATCCGCGTAAAAGATGTTATAAAAACAAGTTGATTGGGCGTTTTTAATCATGCCTACAACTTTTACAATCACACTGATACCCCAAAACAAATTATTTAAAAATTTGCATTCTTGAACTTATTTAATTAGGTAACTAAAGGTACTCACAAAGAAAGAAAAATGAACTAAGGATGACTACAAACAATATGCCGATGGTCTAATCATCTAAAGATGTGCCACATTTTTTGTAAGCTTTGGTTCAGGTTACGTGAAACACCTCGTTATAATGAAGTGGCACCCAACGAAAATGCATTCATTATACATTTGCCTTTTGTTATAAGCATGTATCTGTTACATGCCGATATCCTGGAGAAACATTTTAGGTTTACATAGCTATATCCAATAATTTGTTCGACTGTATCAGTCTCTGGGAATGTAGGTGGTGCTATTGGGTCGACCGGGACAATCTTGTAGGCCACGTCGGTGACCTGACACAAAATGCAGTACTGATGACTATTGTAACACTGCAGTAGCTTCAGTGCTCCTCTTGTCTTCATCTCTTGGAGATAGAGATCAGAACATTATGGGAATCGCGAGAGTATTTTGTATTCATGTGACGGTGATCATATAGACCGTTTTCACTGAGCAATTGGCTCCAGAGGAATGAGATGGTGCTTTTGGCGGCGCACCGCAAGTTGCCTCAGTGAGAGCGCATTAATTCTTTTCATACCATGGGGAAAATAGGTGTTTTTTTTTTTTTGTAGGTTATGCCAGATTTCTTTTTCTGAAGGAGCTATTGCACTCAATATTTTGTGTAATACATAAACAAAAAGCAGAATGAATGCATTTTTCACGCATAAAAGTTTTATTAACGAGATGTATATCATAAAAAATATATAAATTGCAAAAATCTAGATTGTGGGATAAAATTGAACAAAGTTTGTAAACACACGCTTGTATCTACTCAAATATGTAACAAAATTATGAGATATGCAAAATGTATAGAGGTTTGATAGGTACTGTTTCCGAAAAATTATTTTTCATTGAACAGGTATTCCACTCCACAAATTTAAGTGCAAGCACTACAGTTTGGCGTTCCAAGCTGCGACTGCCAATGTTCCTGGCTGGCTTGCATTGCCATCGGTCTCAAAGTCCGACAAAAAGGCTGCTGCTGCTCTCTGCTGCTCTATCTATCGACAAAATCAGCCGTACACGCAGCGGAATCGCGAGATCTGCGATCTCTCGAAGCGTGTGCACCGCTCCCGGAGACGGCCATTTTTGCTTTCTACTTTGGCGATAGCGAAAACTTCGAAGAGTGTTCAAAAATCACTGCCTGGGGGGAAAAGCGAACAAAAATATAGTTCTACTCCTTCACGTATGATAGCGCAGTGTGTCTGGAGCGGCGCACAAGGTGTCGAAAGCGGCGTTTGAAACTATCATTAACTGGCTAATGATGTCCAATGGCTGTGGTACGGAAAGAGTTAATACGAAACCGTTACCACTTCTGCCCTGCTACTGGTCGATCAGCTGTCGGGAATGCAACCAGGTGATCACTAATGCACTGTGCTTCATTCCTGCTGCAAAATGTGGAATCGTAGAAGGAAGATGTGTGCCGTAGTTGGCTGCTAAAATAGTGACTGGCATATGAAGGAATGAAATTAATCTGTGTGGCCAAGTTGACAGACCGCTTCTACATAAGGACTGCCTGTATTGCCGGCCCTTCGTGGTGCACGGCTTTCGTCGAGGGTAAAAAATTCACTCATTCGTCGGCATTGTGTCTCTAATCTCCAAAGAAAGGAGTTCAACCCCAGAACATTGGCAAGAGCGAGTACCAGTCGTTACACAGTGACAAAGAGAGTAGCACCACTTCCTGGCATAGTAAGTTTCTTGCACATTGTTTATACACACCGACCCCAACCGCTTATGCAAACTTACGCCCACTCTATTGCCAACATAATAAGTGAATGAGCGCCACTCGAATCAGTGCGCATGGTTGACAGCGACTGCACTGACAATGCATGAATGTTCATGCTGAATGTTTCGCAATGGTTCAAAGGGTACGTAAGTGACTGGTGATGATACATCTTTGCTATAAGCGGCTACAAAGGACGGAACATCCACTTTCCAAGTCTGCTGAATGGCTAGAACAATTCTGCTGCAACTGAGCGCACCCGCGAGCAATTAGGCGGAAAAGAAACAACCAGATAGTTAACACACCGAGGAACGTTACCGAGTTAGAAATGTGACAAGCCGCTGCCTCAAAGTGTTAATCAAGTAAACAGTGAAAAGCAACACTCTCATCCTTATTTAATTAATAAGCAGAGAGTTTGGACAGCTTGGAATACATTTCTACACCCTGCTTTTAGTAGAAGCACCATATATGCAGTGGTGGAACAGCCATTTCACCTTTCGGCGCTGGTCCTGGCGCAGGCAAAAAACTGATTTGGCCCAGCAGCAAGCACTTTTGGCGCATGGTCAAACGCACATGTGTTTACCAGATACCATGCAAATGTTAACTGATATAGTCAATCTGTTGCGGAGACGGGTTTGCGCGAAGCTTACCCTGCAAGCACCGTCAGGAAAGGACGCGATGCTCCTCCCCACCATGACGCGAAGGGCGCTATGGCCAGGTTAGTCGATACGGTGCAAAGAAGGCACCACAGACAAATTGTAAACAAACACATGTTTATCAACCCAGGATGCAACACAGTGCAATAGTCACAGCTTGCAAGCAAGGCTCACCGCAAGACCAATCGAGCACGTGCGCCTGCACTGAACACGACATCCTGCAATATACTCATGTCATGCACATTAGGCAGTTTTCGAATAGGGGCTGCAAAAAAAAAAAAAGTGTCAGCGCCACTGCGCATGTGCCAGACACAAATGGGGTTTTGCGTTTGTGTCAGCGATGCTATTTCACTGAAATAGCGCAGCAGCCCAAGCTCGACGCAAAGCTTTGCGTCAACAAATATGGCGGCACCCAAGGAAGTGCCATCTCTCGCGGTGTACCACATTCGACCTCATTCGCTAATACCATTCTTAACTATGCACCACGTGTGATTCTGATTGCAGTGACTCTTTTGCAAAGCCTCGCTATCACCCATAAACATCTAAAAAGCCTACCTTTAATCCTAAGATGCAACATCCTCCTTCGGCAAACTCCGTGGTACCACACGGGCAGGGTCAATGAACACCGAAATAAAGTGCCAGCAAGATGGTACAGCAGCACTACATTGTACATCGGACTGAGAAAAATGCGCGACTGACAAACTGGACTCCGCCAGGCCCATATAGAGTTTCTCACTACTGTATATAGTGACAAACTCCACGGACGAGCCTCTGCTTCCTTCCATGATGATAGCATGCTGTTCACTTTGATTTCAGTTTTGCTAGCTGCGAAGTATCACAGTTTCACTCTTGTACATGCTCTGGCGCAGTCTGGGCGCGATTTTCCGCTAAAGTGCCGATTTGGTGCAGGATGGCACAGAGGGCCATCTCGGCGCAGTTGTTCCACCACTGTATATGCTGCTCACGCCATTTGGGCAAGGCATCATGAGCTCCAAAAGCGCTTGCATGTCTTCTGAAGCCGTGACCAAAGCTTTGTGTCATACACCCAGTCCCCGTCTACAATATCTTCCAAAACAGAGGTTTGCCAAGCCGCACCGGGACGTCATGCACATCCATTGTAAACATAGAGGCAACAGAGGCAGCTGAGACAAGCAGCGGACACGTCACCATGTGATGAAACATGACAGCGCCCACAAGATTGCCTTGAAAAAGGTCTATAGAGACTTCTGTGAAACCTGCAACAGTATGCTGTGTTCATTGTGATGGAGCTTTGGTTTCTGTCCACTCTCATCTGAACGTTCTCTGCAGGATTCAAATTTAGCCATAGAATGGCGTTAAAATTTTGCCTCTAAAGCACACTGCAGTTATTTGTAATGCTGATGTAAATAAGGTTACTTAGTGAGGAAGGTACTGCAGTGCATTTGCCAAAGGAGTGGAAAAGGTAATATCCCTGCTGCTACAGTCATGCAGCAGCAGTGGAAAGCAAACAGTGCACATATGTGCACTGGTCATGTCTACACATCAACTTTCATAAGTTCGAGACACCGTATAGACGTTCCGCTGAGCCTGACATGTTGTGTGTGCAGCCAGTTTGAAGTCTGAGGTTGTATTTTTTTAGCGTTCCATTTTGTTTTCCATTCATTTTTCCCTGTGTCATTGGCACTAACATGACTGGCAACATGCACACTGCTGTCACTGCCAAGATCAGCCACTCAGTGCAGCACATGAGAAAGAAGAACGGAAAATGAAATGGAACATTACAAAATACCAGCCCTGTTCAAATGTCTAAAAGGTACAATAACCAGAGCAGCCACAACTGTGTATGGTACATCCAAATACTATTACGCTTCTGAAACCATTACAAACTTTAGATCTAACCTCAATTCGTAGATTGACCACTTATGCATTTTTCTGCCGACATATAATGGATCATTGCAAGATGCCTGTCCTGGGATGGTGCCACCGTGTTTACTGGCTGTGATTCAGGAAGCATCCTTGTCTGGGACCTGCTAAGTGCAAAGCTTGCGGCAACTGTGTCAGCACATTCTGGTGAGGCTTCTTTTGCGTATGAGTCATCAAAGATGTTAGTTCTGGGAACTGTGTTCATTAGATCTGTTACACATTTAGTACCAAAGGTCCTGTGCAAGTGTGCAGTGCTTACAATATGTATTAGTGATACCACTACCCATTCATTGCAGCACAATTCATCTTAATGCTGTGTAGATTTTTCCAAAAATTTGAGTGCAAGCCAAAATGTTTGAAGTAGAGCAGGGTGTCTACCAAGTTGACATTTCCAAATTCCCTGAGTTTTCCAGGTTTTCCCTGAGTGCTTTTGCAAAATTCCCTGAGTGATGCAGAACTATGTTTTATGCCAAGTCGCGCTGAAACCATATCGCCCTATGCTGTCACTCTCTAGTAAGCATATGAAACAAATTTTAAAGAAAACCGACCTAATCCAATTTGAATACTAAAGAGTAGTGTTTATGTTATTCAAAAAAAAAAAGAATATAAGGGAGGGGTTATTAAAATGCACAGCAAATAAAATGTATTCGGAAAAATTTTCAAATCGCGTTGTACATTCTCTAGTACAAATAGAAAGGAGATGCATACAGAAGCAAATATTTTCGAATATGAGCTATTTCTATCAACTGATAGCATACTCAGTGTCATGCAACTTTCCTGACATACTCTCCGCTCGCGCAAAACGCCTCAGTGTTGTGTTTCACTGCTATAAAGAGTTTATGTTGGTTTGGATGAGGGACACCTGCATCTCAGCATCAGCCAACAATTTGTTTTTTGAGCGCAGGCTCCTACAAAGAAGCGGTCGCATACTTAATTCCCCGTTCATTCCTCAGTGTGTCGATCCTTTCTGTTCTCGTCCTCCTTTCGCCGCGCGTTCGCCCCACGGACCATTTGAAGAATACTCTTGGTCAATTTACAGTCAACGTCCAATTTTTCGGACCCCCTAGGGGCCGCGAAAACTTCCGAAAAATCAGGCAGTCCGAAAAAATAAATTCATGTCTTTTACTGCCCTTAAGGGCTAAAATCGACACCTGTACGTCTGAAAAAGCTCTGAATGCCTGTCAGTGCACTTATTAGGCATATCGGTGCTCCTACTGTGACAGGTGAGGGCGGGTGCACACGTGTAAAATTAAGGAATACATAGTGTCCCGCGACAATTGCCCCTTCCTACGCTTGTTACGCTTCACCGCGTTACACGACTGTATTGAGGCAAAGCAGACTTTCGGGAAAGAGCATTATGCAATGCGCCGTGCTTTCCGAGCTTCGAAGACAAAAGTATTGCTGTCAGCGGAGAAATGAAGAAACACGGCACCGAACGACACGAAGCTTAACAGCGAACGTCGAAGCAGCTAGGCCTAGCGTTGCCGCAGTGGTGGCTACGGCTGCCAGCGGATCTGCGTGCGAGAGCACCGGTTCGAGGCGGCGAGATAATCAAAACAGCAGCGGTGGTGGTTTTCATTAATGGCGTCTCGGACCTGCGATCACGCAAAACGTTTAGAAAATCGGACGACGAAGAGTTCTTGCGTCTGAAATTTCAGACGTTATGATACATTGACTTTTTGGGGTACGTGGTGGTGCCGCGAAGCCGTCCGAGTTCTCGGGAATCCGGAAAGTCGGTCGTTGACTGTACACTGGCAACTCCTCCGGCCAACGACGATTCGTTACGAGTCCTGTCTGTTTCTTGAGCCAGCATTACCGCGACTTTTGACCCTCTAAAAAAATTACAGCTAATTTTCCCTGATAGAAGCACAAATTCCCTGAGTTTTCCCTGAGTTTTTCCAGACTACTCAAAATCCCTGAGAATTCCCGGTTTTCCCGGTTTTCCCGGTTGGTAGACACCCTGTAGAGGCAAGGGTAGTTTTGTACGACTTGACCAACATAGAACAGCTGAGGCGAGTTGAACAATGATTTTGCTTCTGCTACTTCTGCTGAAAGTTTTGTTCTTACAGTTTTCACTTCAGCATCAACAAAAAAGAATTGTGGCAGAAACTATAGATTATTGAGTCTACAATAGATTTGTATAAATTGCTGCATATCCCCAACCTTGTCACATTTATTCTGGGGCATTGGCCAAGAATGGGCACGTACCAATATCACATATGCAGTGCTGTAGTAGTCTGTCTGGGCGCACATCCAGTGGCCCAAGCTAGAGGATAACTTGGGTCACTGGGTATATGCCACCATTTATTGTGCAAGATCATCCAACCATCCAAAGTAGCTATTGCTTTAAAAGTCTTCACCAGACTTCAACATTCCCATGCCTTTGCAAAGATGATGAGTACGCAGAGAGATGAAGAGTATGTCGATGTGTTACACACCAATGCCAGCTTAAATTTGAAAGCAACTTGTATGAATTGAGTTATTGGCATTAAATTTTTTAGAAATGTTCAACAAGTGTTGAGGGGCCTTTTAATATTCCCCTGCTTTGGTATCTTAATAAACTGCACAGTGTGTAGCAAAGTTTCCGAGACATTGTAAAACGATAAAAGCTTGGATAGAGGGCGAGGCTCGTCTTTTAAATCAGTATAGACAGCAATGTGTGCTATGCGTTTGTGAATTTTTTTTAAGCCCTCAGACACTTCAGAGACAGCCACAAAAGCATGGAGGTAGGATTCCGGTAGTTAGGCTGCCATCTCAATTCAGAAATGTGTGTAGTCAGTATTTATGCAGGCCTGACTGCACTCATTGAAATGCTGGTATTGAATGTAGTGGCCATGGGTGCTTTCCTGCGTAACAGCTATAATTTTTGGGAATAGCCAGCTCATTTTTTTAAATTCAGCTTGTATGTAGGGAAGTGCTTCTTGGATAAACTTGTTGATCCAAATTAATTTTCGCTTAATACAAACTATTTTTCATATCTGAAAACTTTTTTAAGCTCTTGTCTACTCATTCTGTGGCTGTGGTTTGTCCTACGATGCTTTGATACAAACGGACCGATTCTCTTCTATAGCATGGTCAATTTGCAAAAAGTTTCTCGAAGAGTTTCAAACCCTGTAGCTTTCACTCCGACTCTTGCATGAGCACTTTGCTAATATGTACTTACCGTGGTTCATGAACACTCCTACATAGCAGTTCCGACAGCCTTTTAGAGATGGTATAGTAAATTCTGAACAGGATTGCTGAAATATTTGTTTAGCCGTAGGGCATTGCTTTCTTGAAGTCCCACTTTCAAAGTTGGCTACTGATGGATAGCAAAGGATCATACGTACAGCTGTATCAGAATGTAGGTGTATTTCAGCTCGAATATATAATTATACAAGTGCAACTTATTTAATGGTTGAAATGCCCAATACAAAGGAGGAGTGTCACTAAGTTATGTCTTGCTGTATTTCATCTACGTCTGTTTACAGGACCTGTGACTTGCATCCATGTTTCCGACGATGGAAGCCTTATTGCAACAGGTGGAAGTGATGGAAAAGTGGTGGTATGGCAGTCTGGAGAACCCTGATAGCAGATACTGCTGTCCTTATATGTCCGATGCAAGAAACAGTCTGTACAGCACTGCAACTGCATGCCATGTGTATTTCTGGGAATTAAGGCACACAGGAAAGCTTACTACTTGCTGTACAGTATTTGACATTTTGAGAATATATATACACCCCTTTTTACCAGTGTTGCCCACTGTCTGGGCAGAATAAATTTTTTATGAATTTTATTCTTGTTCATATAAAACACTTAACATAATAAACAGCACTCAATCTTCACATAAACGTAAGTTTATCATACAGCATCACGCATGCGTCAACGAATAATGTTCTCCATTAGTCTTGTGATAAAAGCTGCGCATGAAGCGCAATCAAGCGCATTCCGACGTGGCTTGTCCTAAGCCACAAGTTGCGCAATCAAGCGCATTTTTACGTGGGCGGTCTTGAGCCATGGAGTCAACTACCTCCTTGATCCATTAGGAAATTCTTGATCTGGTGAAGAAGTTCACGTTTGATGATGTCTGGCACAGTAGCTGCAATAACAAGTTTTCAGATTTATAGTGCCAATCATGCTTTCCAGGAATGTGTCAAAAAGACTGCATACACTTAGGCTAAGTCATCTCAAAGCTGTGAGGGCAAGAACAGTCACTCAGCACAGCGTTTTAGTCGTGATAATGAAATGCAAAATTCATGCACACAAGACATACGAATACCAAGAAAAAAAATGTTTGCTATCCAAATGTGCAAAACACTTCAAGAATAAGCATAATTAACAAAAAAATATTTGGTGTAATGTCGTTCAGCAATAGATGGGGGGGGGGGGGGAGGACCCCAGGCTTAGGTAACTGGATGGGGGCTTCACCCCAAGCCACCTAAGGCCTCATTTCGAATTTGTACAGGCAGCTCTCATCTTACGTGAATCGCAGGAACACATTTCAGTTGCTTTACATCACGTGTGTGACAGTGCTTTCAAAAGAAAGGCAAATCACATGCCAAACGTCTTTAGCCAGAAACTTCGTTCTCAATACGAAACTCCACAAGAAACTTTTCTGGTATGTTGCCTGTAGGCAACACGTCAATAGCCCTTCAGATGCCACCCATTATAAATGAACTTGCAAAACAAAAGATACAGCTGCAGGACAGATAAAAAATGTAGGCTCCATACCTTAACACCCAGATGCCTAAATAGGATCAGTCTTCTCTAGCACATTTTACAAGTACTAATCAATTGCATGCAACATGTTTCTAAGGACATTAGTAATTCTGATGGATTGCCTTGACATGCACGATTGCACACCATAAAGGAGGTAAAAACAAGGCCTTAATAATCAAGAATAACAGGAACAGAGAAGCTCAATTGTTTTCTTAGTAGGTATTTAACCACAGACAATGAAGCTATGGAATGCATAGAGGAAATTCTTTTTCATTCAAATGTAGAAATTACAAGCATAAGGGAAATAAAAGTGGATGAAAAGACAAGTGGCCACAGGTGAGAGAACTAAACCCACACCTGCGATGCAAAGCTTAAAATTTAATTCTGTTGTTTTACATGCCAAAACCACAATACGATTATGAGGCATGTCATAGAGGGGGTTCCTAGAGTAATCTTGACCACCCGGTGTTTTTAACGTGCACCTATGTACACGAGCATTATTGCATTTCACCCCCATCAAAATTTGGCTACTGCAGCCGCGACGTCAAGCTCAGCAGTGCCCCACCGTAGTAGCCACTGGGCCACCACAGCACGTGTGATGCTAAGCTATTTGGTGGGTGTGATACCACACACTTCCTCTGGTACTTGTACACGTGTGTATAATAATATACCTAGCCATGGCAATACTGGAGGTCGTTTCTCCTCCAACATTGCCTGGTGCTGCTGGCAAAAATATAAGCTCTCAAGGACAACATAAGAGAACTCTTTCTTGCTCATGACTATTATGCATTTCAGTGATGCACTTACTGTCTACACTGGAGAAGTAGACTAAAGAGGGTCTCACTTCGTTCATTATTGAAACACGAAAGAACATGGCACAATGAATGATGACATCAAGATTACACAAACACAGAGTTGCCATTGGAAGAAAATGTCTTACAATGAAGCCAATGCCGCAAACTGCTCTATTTTTGCCTTAAAAAGAACTACTTCGATTCAAACTACTTTACACTCACCTCTTCCTCTAGGGGTGACTGCTGCAATAAGGTCATCGACAGACACGTTTTCTACGCCCTTTTCTCTGATGATTTCTGTAATGGAAGGATGTCCAGGAATGTTTTTTGCACAATGTCACTCCAAAATCACTGGCATGAACATACTGGATTCACAGTTGGCCAGCATCCTTTGTTTTTGGTGTTAAAAATATATTCTAATGGATATTTACAATGATTGAGGTGGATAGCCAGTTCTGCCTTGCAGCCAGGCTTACACAACCTGCATGGCTGATCATCAACCAGTATCTTAATTACCGAGCTGCAAGGTATTCCAGGTGACCCATTTTAACGGAAACAGAGATGTGACGATGCTTTCTTCAGCATGGCAGACACTACGTACTCAAGTAGCCATCACTGCCCATTCACTAACTTAACTGGCTTTACTGTCCATATTGCAAGAAAGCACTGCAGGAGGCAAAAACAATGTCATGTTAGAAAAACTACTTAGGTTATCTGTAAAAAAAAAAAAAAAAATTCGCCTTTCCGAAACTCACGGTGCCAAAAGTACTTGCCGACGTGATGTTTTCCACTTCACTTGGTATCTTTACATCAACGGTTCACTACCTGCGCATGCCTCTTATTGTGTTGCCTCTCAAAGCTCATCTGTCAGTGCACAACAAAGAATTGGATCCCTTCACAAGTCATTGCAGTGAGCTGCTCTGCATCACAACAGCGTCAAGAATAACGCGAGCACTGCTGTGTGCGCCCGTTTCAAAGTCGCGAGTGAAACGAATTCCTGTCAATGACCATCTCAACAACAGATGGCTTTTTTGGAGTTGCGCACGCTGCAATACCGCTGTTGCAATATGGGCCCTAAAATACAGCAATCAAACAGCTACTTAATGCCTCTACATTTCCTACAGTGCACAATCCTCAAACAAATGGATGAAAAAAATGGATTTTGTGTTAACCCTTACGCTACTGAGCACACAAATGCAAAAAATGTCTTTTTTTATTCACTCAGACAGACATATACGCAAAGAAATTCACTTCTGAAAATCTTTATTCATAAAAAAGCTTTTAAAAATTAATAAAGTTTGCTTAACCACTTCACTGCAGAGCTTTAAATTGAAATTCCAAGGTTAGAAGGAGTGTTCCATGCATTAAAATAGAGCAATACTATCACTTAAGTGAACGCCCATATAACAGCTTTGACAGTTATAAATGCTGGCCTCTGTGTTGTACAGTGCCAAGCCACAGTCTTCACATCCGGTCCTGGTTTTCTTTCGAGAGCTTCTCTTTTGATCACCTGAGAATCGTTTTGAGCAACACAAAGCACCTCTTTATTCTGTTTCTTTTTTCTTTCTTTTACTTTTTTTTAAGCAGTTGGCAGAATGTACTTGGGAGTTGCAAGCAACAAGCCGAGGATTTGCATCTTTTTTGCAAGGTCGGGAGTTCTCGTCAATCTGTGTCTCTACAAGACGATGACTCCATTTTGAAATGCTGGGTCCAAGTACAAAAATGTGCTGCTGTCATGTAACCTGTCCTGCAAGACCGAAAATATGTATGCATGCAGCGAGGCCAAACCAACTAGCACGCAATGAAGTCAAACTTGTATTTTAGCAGGTTTGAGTTTGGATGGGCCAAGCTCATTCCTCTCTGTAAGGACAGTACAAATCTCAACGAGCCTGGCTTGTCCTCAGTAGGGAAAGGGTTCATCCATTTAAGCTACAATTTGCGGACGGACACTAAAGGCAAAAATACCAACCAGGTAGATAATACTTCTGGAAAGCCATTAGCTAAACAGGTCGAGTTGCATTGAATTTCACGCTGAAAGTGCACCGCCAATGATGTCGTGTGACAAGACAGCCTTTTTAGTACTTAGTCTGTTTTGGGTCCTGCTCTTTCACCGCGAACCTGCTAGCCTCTCGTTGGTAGGCACTTTTCATGTCTGCATCCGTGGCCAAAAATGTGGGCTGATCCCAGAGATAGTGCAATACCGGGCCGACCCACGGCGGAGGTGAAGCAGGCTTTAAGCATTAAGCAAAGTAAAGTAAAAAGTGCATACATTCTTTGGAATCATGCATATAACATGCAGAACAGCATTCATTTCAATAAATAACAAGCATCCAAACCACATAATTGAAAAGGCGCTCCTGATAATACGAAGCAAGTAGCACACCCTCCATCTGTTTCCCAGTGAAGATTGCTGTTGCGCAAGCTGTCGCGGCGACAGAAGCTTGCAATGTTGGGAGTGAAGTCGCTAGCTTTTCGTATTTAAAAGAACCAGCCTAGCAACTGATTTCATCGTTGTTGCATTACCACTATGGGTAGTTAACGCATAATTAGGACTCCTGAGGAGCGGCAAAGGGAAAAAGGAACAGCAATACGACCACGGCGGCATGCTGTCAAAATTACCATTACTCCCATTACGCTGAAGCATTGCATACCCCCTTCAGCAGCCGTAGTAGTGGTTTTCAACAGGGTCGCTGGACATCCACTTGCGCGGGGCCGGGATGTCGAGCCAATAATTTTTTTGTGCAATGAAAGCCTACAACCCTTGTTTTAAATGATGCATGATGCTTTTTTAATGATCAAGAATTAACAAGCCATCACAGGGTGTCAAACTCTTCAATGTAACACAAGACTGCTTCAGGTATTCAAAGGCGGAATCATGATCCATCTTTCACTCTTATGGCTACGGCATTCTATGGTGTACCAAGGGGCCACCTATTTGCTACTCTCAAAAAATGTAGTTGCCAATCTAGCATGACTTAGTCTCCCTTACATGACTTAGCCACTGTGTACAAAAAAATATATACAGTATGTATGCTCCGTAGTTCTTACCAAACACACACTTACAGCTTACAAAAGCATCACTAACCTTTGCAGTATGCTTTCAACTGGTCCTTCCAACCGCATTCTATTAGTCTCGTCCTCAGCAACTCCTTTAACCTAGGAAGAAGAACACGGATGTTCAAATGAGATCTCTCAAACGCAAGTCTGTACAAGATTCAAAGAATGCTTTTGCATTATTTGGCTTTTCTTACATCAATAGACATAGCAATAGACAGTTTCACTTGCGCGATAACAGCAGCGAGAGCAAGGCCCCAAGAAACTTCCTGTCATGGGCCTTACCATTTTACTGCACCGGAACACAAAGCACATTTTTTTAAGTTTTTAGGTAAAAGACATGGCATTACACCACAAGAATAATACATAAAATTTTTGTACAACTTATGGCAACCTTGACTTGCAAAACTGTCGGTACGTACAGAGGAAAAGTGTTGAAAATTTGCGGGCCGAGATTTTAATGCACTCCTGCTACTCGATATTGCCGCCAATGCCTTTCTTCCACGCTATAGTTGGCGGGCTACTGTCAGTGAGCAAAACCGGAAGTCTTCCAGCGCATATGTTTCTAAACAGCGAAAGGGTTTACAGGGCTGTGCCATTGTAGCCTTTGTCACCTGCTGCAGTTTGTTAGACCTCGTCTTGTTTGGCAATTAACTTTTACTTACAATGCAGAAATCATAGCAGGTTAGCTTCAAACATAGTGACCTAAATATACACATCCAATATCTGCACACTTTTTACATCAGATTTTTGTGCAAAAAAAGGAACCGCAACAACAAAAGAGAAGCTACTTTCAGGAGTACTGCCTAAAGCTCAGAAAGAATCGCTTGAAGCCCGCTTTTGGCGATAAGGAAAATTTTCTAATATTCTTTATTAGCATCACATGTCGATGCAATGCTCCAAAATTCGTTTCGGTCATTGGGCAGTGCTCACCGAAACAGCCGGCGGCAGGCCAGGGTGACGGCAAGCAAAGAAAAACACCATGGGCACAAGACATGCTTTGCTCTCTACCGCTTTTAACTTTCCACTTCTCTGCAAATAGCATGCCTCCACGCAGATGGACTTTTCTGTTCTTGTTGCCACAGTAACAATGCAAGAATTAAAGTGAAGGTCAGAGCAGTTCTCTCTCCAACACCTCACGACAGATGTCAGCCAATGAACGCAGTGTACAAAACAGGTGGAAGAGAGCAAATTGTTCATACAAACCAAGTTGATATTATTCAGATTGTTCAAAGCCAGGTTTATACAAACTGAGAGGTAGTCAACAGCAATGATTGTGTTAACAGGCTAAGGACTCAGGCCCAAGACAACAGTCGGGAATTGAGCTATAAAGATTGGTTTATAGACAGGAAAACAAAGGGAAAAAGACCAATTAAGCTTAGAAAAAATATATAAACTCTTGCTTTTTCCATAGATTGTCTTGCATCTGTGGCAACCACACTGTAGGAGAAAAACTGACTGATGGAGCAGAAGACATCCAGAATATGCAATGTATATATCCTTGGAATACTGTTCAAAACCAAAAGGGTACTTAAGAGACTATAGTACAAGGAAAGAATGTACACCCGTAAGCAAAAGTATATGGACTGCAGGCTCACTGAAGAAAGCGAGTGAGCAAGTCAAAACTTAATGAAAATAAATAAGGCATGATGGTTGGGGCCCTTATCCCAGGGCCCCACTGGCATAAGCGGCTTGCTGGGCTTGGTCCAGAAGATGCAATTGGCTCTCCCGGCCCTTGCCCACAAACCATGCCTCCTACTGCCTATTTCTCGTTAGTGGATGTTTGTGCATTATGGGACTGTCTATGTGCAAAGGCCTCTTGGGGAACTGTATGATGTGTTTTAGTGCGAGTGTGTCTATGCACCACAGGCACTCGTAAGTGAACCTTATGGGGTGTATTCTGTATAGGTGGTGCAAGTAGGGATATGTATTCATGTGAATACAACGCCAGCCCCTCTCCTGCTGGTTGTTTAGATTCAAGTAAGGATGTCCAAAACGTCCTCTGCTCCTCCCTTTGCTGTAAGAGAATGTCCCAAAAATTCGGTGGAAGGTCATCGCTGGGCCATGCCATTGCTCGGATGTTTAATCCTCGAGCACTATGGTCTGCCCTCGCGTTTCCTGCCAGTCCCTCATGTGCCAGACACCCTATGATAGTGTGGTGCCAGTCTAGTTGATTGCCTAAAATTTTGATTATTGAGTGGGCTGCCATCCCATTTAGAAACAGGCGGCAAGCCACTTACAAGTCGGATAATACGACAGGCGAATTGGTTTGGCACTCGGCGTCCTGAATGGCCAAGGCAATGGCTGCAGCCTCTGCCACGCATGACAAGGCGGTTTTGAAAGCTGTTATGTTGTTCTGACACACAGAGACTACGGTGAAGGTGTCGGAGCTGGTTTGACTAGCATCAGTGTAATACACTCCGTGTAATATGCCCATGCTCTGTGTCGTCCGGAGTGGTACTTGGAATGCCTGTTTTGGGGAATTGGGGCCACTGCAATGCATGATCGAACGTTGCAGTCTATCTGTGCCGCTTCCTCTCCGCAATACTGGGGTCTCAGGGTAAAGCCTAGCCTCGCCAATACTTCTCTGCCGCAAGTTGAACAAAGTCATTCTTTCTGAGCATATAACGTTGCGACTGCATACTCGCCAAGCCTATTGTGCAGACCTACTCCCTCGAATCGTTCTATGCTAGCGCATTCGGGAAGACCAAGGGCGGCTTTGAAGGCGTTTCCGATTATTGTGTTTACCTGTATTATCTGTTGGTTTGTCAAAGCCGATATGGAAAAGCGTAAAAGCACAGCCGTGGCTAACTACGAATGCGTGGACCAGGCTGATGGTCTCTCCCTCAGTTAGGAGGTCTCTGCTTCTTGCCACTCTCTGTATCATTCTGGCCACTTTTCCCGTTATCCCCTTTAGTTTTTGAAGGGTGTGGCATGTTCCAGCGTTCTACTGTATCCACATCCTTAATATTCCGAGTGTCCCCACTTCTCAAATTGGCACCCCTTCGAGAGTTGGAGTGACTGGCACCCAGTCCTCTTTTGTGTATTTTTTTAATCCCTTTTTTGCGTATTTCACACACCTGAATGAGTTCCAATTTCTCGGGTGCGCATGCCATGTCCGCCACCCTCGCACCATTCCATGACTACATCTATAGCCTTTTGAGGAGTTTCTTGCTTGTCCCCATAGGACTCCTGGTGAGCCCAGAGCGTGATGTCATCAGTATATACTGCACAGCCAAGATTCAAGTGTTTATCCAGCTCCAGGGCTAGCTTTCTCATCCCCATATTAAACAGCAGTGGAGAGAGCATAGCTCCCCAAGGAGGGCCTCTGTTGGGACAGCTGAAGGTGTCGGACCTCGTGGAGCCCAATCCGATTGTGACCGTGCAGTCACTGAGGAATGAGCACACGTAGTTATAAATTTGTGCTCCGCAGTTTACCACTTCCAGTCCCTCCAAAATAGCATGGTGGGAAAGCATGGTGTGTTGAAGGCCTTTTTGATATCCAATGCCAATAAAAATTTATTATCAGACTCTCTGTTGGGGTGCAGGACCTCGTACTTAAGTAGTAGAAAAATGTCCTGCACCGACATGTGGGTTCGGAAACTGAACATGTTGAAGGGCAACATGTGGTTTGAGAGCCAGACCTGCACAACCTTTTCACAGCTGACATGACCGACTACACGCAGGAACTGTTCCGACTGGGCAATCCACCAAACCCGTTTACAAAGGTCAGAATCAACCAGAACTGGACACCCCCATAACCTTTGAGGAGGCTTATGCAGCGGTACATTCGTTCAGGAAAAACACTGCTCCAGGGGCAGATTAGGTCACGAACACAAAGATTTGCAATCTAAGTTATGACACGCTAAGGAGCTTGACCAAATTCTTTAACAACGCGGTCTGAACAGAGGACGGCGTCCTTCCCAAAGAATGGAAGGAAGCCAAAGTTGCCCTCATTCCAAAACCGGGCAAGCCCCGTAACATCAACAAGCTTTGACTCATCTACCTAATGTCGTGTGCAGGGAAACTCTGAAAAAAAAAGTGAACTTATTCGCGATTCTGACATACGAATTGAAATTGGCAAATACACTGGAAATTTTGCACTGGCATGCCTGGACTCCAGTCCTCAATTTCAAGTTTCATTCATAGGTAGAAAAATATCGGCATGTTAGGACAAGAAATGGTACATACAAATGTTTTTTTTTTTTGCTTCCTTCAGTGATACAGCAAAATACGCAGAGTTTAGCAATTTTTTCTCTTTTTCACTCACTGCAAAATAATAAATACCGTTTTTCAGTGACTATATACATAAGAAAGCTAACCCTTTTATTTATGCAACAACCATTGGCTAACATGTGATGGCCTTTTTAACTTTTTATCAGTGGATAAATAGCAACAGTTGTAGCAAGCACTTTTTTTTTTTTACTACTACATATGGACTTGTGAAGGTGCTAAGGCGCAAAGTACAAAACTCGAGGGGGGAAAAAAGCGCGAGAAAGTGGCGTTCTTTCTGTCTCCTTTATACCACGGGTTTTATACACTGTGCTGTAGTACGTCGGATTAACTGTGCACTAACTCGCCCAACATAATACTCTGGTAACGCGCCTAAATGGATGTGCTTAACGATGTGGGAACAAGCACTGCGCAACCATCGAGTTAAGCACGGTTAAAAAAGTATGTGCCACAAAAACGTAGCAACTGGCGCATTTACAAAATGGAAATAATTGAAGTTTAATATCACCTATTCAATGAAGATTAAAAAAAAGGAAACAACTTCAACTACCTTTCCGCAAGATATAGTTGTGAATGCAAAAAAGCGCAGATACACTTTTTTAAATATTCGTCCACGAGTTACCACTGGCTAACCTAATACCCGATGAAGACTGCACGTACACTCTGTTAATACAGAATCTGACGAGACTATTATGCGTGTCATTCTTGGGTTTTTATCGGTTTCAACCAGGACTCTAGTACCTGCTACAACCTTAAACGGCACCAATAACACAGAAAACAACCATTGTGCCAGTTTCTAGAAATGCTGCGTTCAGGTAACACAATTTTTCGGTAAATTTGCTTGCAACTTTGTGTTGATATGGCCGACAGTAATAAGACACACATGCACACAGACACACACACACACAAAAGGCGACGAATGACAACACCGTGCGGATACTCTAACAGCACATGCACACACAGACGCATTGTGTGTGCATGTCTGTAGCGCACCTACGGCGCAGTAAAACTCACCGGTCTCGCTCTCCGCTTTCTATGAGCCTTTGGTTTATGCTGGCTTTCATTTGATACACTCTCTGTTGGCGGTCAATAGGCCTGAAACACAAAGATTGCCAAGAATGACGGTTATTCATCCGCGCTTCGCATGGATTCATCTTTAGTTGTCAATCGGACTGCTGCACACCAGAGGACAAAAAGTTACGTACTTACTCGCCCATAACCTTCCAGCAGGCAATGGATTCGACATACGTCGGTACTCGGTTATCCTCGGGGAGATTTCTACGCAAAATACCAGTGCTATATACTCTTGCAGGAACCGGAATAAAATGCCCGCAATGCTCTGCGGCTGTGCGGTTCATCAGATAACGAATTTCCCACGTATTGTCGTATTCTAATCCTGTCCATCGTATTAGTTCATGACTGTGTCCTACGTCTAGTTTTATCAGTACAGGAACAGAAGCATATTATACTCACCCAATAATTGCGGGCGGCCGTTGTGCAATGCCGAATACCATACTGCGCGCGTACTGTTAGCACAATCAAAGGCTGAAACCTGTCGCCCTGGGCGATTTGTTTAGTTGCAAGAAAGCGTGCTTGGTCTCAGGGCCTTTTCTGCGTGTAACAGCCTGCTGTGGCTTATCACTCAACGGCGAGCGCAGCACTATCCTACAGCAGGAACGGACACAGCGCAGCTGCGGACATGTTGAAATTTATTGTGAGTATCAGCGCGTGCGTGGCGTTGCACGCGCACTCAAATGTCTTGGTGCAGCGTGCACATGCACACTGCGCGGCGTAGCTTTACGACCTTGAAATCAATTCACCGATATATGACACTTATTTTGTACGTTGTTAAAGAAATATGCCGGATTCTGTTATTAATTTATTTTAAAAAGTTATCGTACAACTTGTAGCTTTAGTTATGTTTCCCTCTGTTTGTATAGGGTGAGGGGGGGGCGCTACTTTACGGTGTAATTTTGATCTCGTCAGCGGTGATTGAAACACGACCTATTACAAACTTTTACTAATACATATGTCATGCCTTTAGATGTGTGTTTGCCAAGCGATCGACAAATGCGCCTTACTGTGCGAACAACACCTGTGACTGCAGCCTTCTGATCCTATTGGTATGCTTGCAGATTTCTTTCGGCGCTGGAGTCTACGCGGGCGTATATGTAGCACAGAACTATCAGGTTCGTACAAACACAGAAGGGCCATGGAGGGGCAGTGCTGCATGCGGCACTACGATTATGCATGTGCGCCTGCCTGCTTTCTCCAGTATGCTATATGGCCAGTTGCCCGAGAAAGTTAGATTGACTGTTCAATAAAGTGGCTACAATAACTTCAACTGTGCATCTGTAGTTGGCCACGAAATACAGCTGGGCCCTTATGGTAATAAACGTGCTAGCTTCAATTATTCAAGGTTGGTGTTTTCATTATTGTATGTAGAGTGCACATTTACGAAACCTTTTATTGTCACGTGAGCTTTACGAGATCCTTTTGTTCACAATCAACCTCTTCATTAGTGAAGATTCTTTCTTTCTTTATTGATTTATTTAAGACAATGAACAGATTGTCTTAGGGGACACGGCTAAAGGCACAACATCTGCCTGACTAGGCCGTGCCACCCGTACATTGGCAGCAACATGGCAGTGGCAGGCTTTCAGGAGGTCACACATGAAATTAAAGTAGTACACATTTTCAACACTTGAGTACACAATTCGCGTAAGAAGAAAGGAAAAAAAAAAGGTTAAAGTTTATACAGTTTTCTAATCAATTGAAGCACAACAACGACAAAAAAAAAGTATGTACGAAATTTTCCACACCTGTAGCTGAAAGGTTAAAGTTTACACAGTTTTCTAAAAACAACAACAAAAAACATGAACAAAATTTTCTATACCTGTAGTTCAACTTTTGTATTAGTCTTCGGATAGTAACAATTCTTTTACCGTTTTCTTAAAGCTTTGCTTTGATATTCCAGAATTTAGCAGGTCCAATACCAAGGGGTAGTCATTTAGAAGGTTAGGAAGTTGAACTGCTAGTTTTTGATCTCCGTATTTCGTTCTGCAACGGGGTTTTCCTATCAGAGTTTTTCTGAGGTTATAATTTGTCGTTCTGCCATGGTATTTACTTTGGAAGGAACATTTGTCTTCCCAGAATTGCCGTGAAATTTCGAGGAATAATTTGTAAGTGTGAAGTTTTGATGCTGTTAATATTTTGTATTTGTTATAGTATAGTTTAGTGGTATCAGTACGTTCTAAGTTACCTATCGCGCGATGTCCGACCGAAGTGGCTAGTTTGCAAACATGGACAGTACTTACGCCCGTATTCATGAATGCATCTTAACTTAAAGCCCATGCTTGACTTGATATAAACGACGCTGGGTGTGAGCGTGCCCAAGACGCTCATTACGTTTGCTCCGGTGCGTTCACAACAGGCATAATTTAAATGAAGTAAAGCGTGGCCTTCAAGTCAAGATGCATTTATGAATACGGGGGTTAGGTTGTCTGTGGGCGCAAGACACGGCCGTATGCAGAGAGTAGGGTCAACAATGCCTCGTGTGCGGATCCCAGGCTGGATTTTTTTGTGTGTGCGCGTGTGGATAGCATATGCTAACTTTGTCGCCGTCATTGCAGGTGCCCCGTGTTGATGAGCCACAAGAACTCTGGCGAAAGATAAAGGACTTTGCTGATCAGTACAGGAAGTCTCCCCCTGGTGTCTAACATTCCAATATTTGTATAGCTCTGGTTCCAACTTCTTAATTTGCTGCACTGGATACAGTCTTATGTATTTGCATTTCATGTTCTTGTGTTACATGGGAACTTAAGTCTACAAAAGACGTATCACATACAACCCCTGCCTTTACTGCGGCTACGTCAATTGCAGAAAATTAATTTGTCTTGTCAACATGCTTGTGTCGCAATATTTATTATGCATAGTAACTTGCATTTTCTACTGTAGCTGCCTATACAAAAATGTTCTCGTCACCTGGAGTAGGCATTTAAAGGTGCTTTTTGAGGTCTGGGCTTGCTTACTGCGAGCTAATGTGCCCAAATTACTGAAATCTGAAAAATTTAGGTTCTTCAAAAATATTGCTAAACTGCTTGAAATGTAATTTGTGCATCAATAGACAAACACACAGCGACTTTACTGTTATAAGCACTTTATTAGCAAAACCTGAAAATGATACCCAACAATAAGATGTACAGTGCTTGGTGCCACGAAGGCTCCCTGTTTTGCAAGATGCACATCTGCTGAATGTCTGATACGAAATTGCATGATATGTACATAGCGCAACTGTAATAAAGGCATACGACGATTGGTTTTGTAACATTTTGTCAATTAGTACAGCATTTCACTGAAAATGAAAAAAAAAAAGCTCTAGACACATCAAAAAACATCAGCTTCTCTACAATGTCCACATACACAATGTTTGGCACTTTGTTCCCTCTACCTCAGTGCACAAAAAACATGCGCACAATCAGCAGATGGCTGAACAACATTTTCACTACAAGCTTTCTTGCACTACTAATTGATCTGGCAAAAAGCCAGAATGAAATGGTTCCAAACAAACTTTGAGCCAAGTGGCTGTGCAACATGCCACATAGTCGAGATGCGTGTTAAGTCCTATTAGGCTGCTCTGTAAACTAGCAATACGCTTTGAAAGTGTTTGCACAACCTTGGTAACTATACAACTCTATTAAATAAATGTACAATCTATTTCTGCAAGCTTAAAAGTTTGTAAAGTTGCAGAAAAAGAACTGGCAAACTGACCCACAATGACACAAATGGCCTTTGACAGCCGTGCATGACCAAACAAGACAGCTCACACGAAAATGTACCAGCATTGAATAGCTTGTCAAAAGAGCAATGGTCACAATTCACAGTATGATGAAAGTGATTCGAGCATGCTAAAATATGGCTTGTGCAAGGGCCAAAAAGTGCCTTGTGTAAAAACAAATGCTCCTACAGTTCACAGCAAATAGCACATTTGTGAGCTACACAAAAACAGCCATGATCACTAACAGGCATGAAAAAATGCACCATTTTCATTAAGTTAAACAAGAAAACTTGAACATTGGTAATTGTCCTATGCAGCAGAAAGCAGATAGGGTTGGTGGACTTCAATTTACTCTCAAGCCACAGCTCCCATTTCACATTTTTTTACCTTCATTGTGCTGATCCTTCACGCCTAGCAACTACATGATTCCTGTGCTTCTTCTGGCTGGGTGACCTTGAAAGAGTCTTTGGCCACATCATCCAAATCTTTCACTCTGCAAGACATAACCAGCTGCCGCGCAATGTCTGTGAACATCTCCTCGATGCCTTGACCAGTTTTACATGATGTGCGGTAAACCCCACTGATGAGGTTGTGGCACTGCTCACAGAAGGCTTCTATATCTGCTTCCGAGACATAAATGCGGCCTGCTAAGTCGACTTTGTTTCCACAGAGAAATATCTTTGCATTCTCAGCATAGCTTACGATGTCTAGCAGATGCTGTGACAAGATGTTGAAAGAGTCGGGATTGTCCAGGCTAAACACCAACACGGCTGCCTCGGCAAACTTGTAGTAGCTGGACGTGACGGATGCCACACGCTCCATGCCCCCTGTGTCCCAGAGCTGCAGCTACAGTCATTCACAAATCAGAAAGTATAGTTCATAACGGTATGTATAAGGAATGTGCAGTGATGGCATTCCTACTCTTGTCAGTGAATTCAACACATTTCACGAGCATGCAGTACTCCGAGTACTAACAATGTACTGCAATATTTATCAAATGCTGTCAAAATTCTAGCACTTCATTGCAAAATATTGCCAACCAGTTCTACTAATAGTTGACACCTTTGTTATGGGCAGCAACATTAATAACAAGTTGCCCTTGACTTTATTTATTTGACGAATTCAAGAACTTGCTGTGCCATCAAACGTTTGGAAACAAGGCACATTAGAAATTAAAATGTCGCCACAAGTAGTGGCACAAATCAGACACCAGCATCTAATCAGACACCTGCGTCTACTCTTTCCCATGCATCTGGCTTTACTGTGTCACTTAGGAATGTGATCATTACTGGAACACGCGCACAGATGTGCAAATAAAATGTCAGTTTGCTATGCGCTCCACAGTGCAGTCTCACTCGGCGGACAGAGAAACTGCATTGCATGAAGCACTAGTATGTCTGTCCAATAACAGGAAAACAGGTGAGGCTCGCAAACAATGCACGAACTTGAAGCTTACCTTGAGGTCCCGTCCTGCAACCTTATAGACTTTGTCAAAATGGTCTAGACCAAGCGTCGAGCTTCGATCGTTGCTAGCCACAAAAGTGTTAGTAGTGAACCTACGAAACAGTGAACTTTTCCCAACGCCGTACTCTCCACAGAGAATCACCTTCTGCTCAGGCAGCTTTGTTGATGCCATTGTTGATAGTTAAGATCTGAAAGAAAATGTATATGACCATGAAATGCGACACATGTTTGGAGGCATACGAACGGTGGCAAACCGAGTTCAAAGGTGCAAACGTCGCTGAAATCACATAACTCCTAAAAGAGAAGCCCATCCTCATTCTTTCGGAGCATTCACTACAGTATTTGCAATACAAGGTCAGACGACAACGAGCAATGTGCTTGGCGCTGATGTCTCAATAAGGTATGAAATGGACCCTTTTGTGAAGCCACGAGGGCGGCCTTTACTACTTTTAAACCTCTTCCTGTCGAATACGTTGTACGCGCTCAAGTCCAACTCGCTCGAATTGTAACCCTATAACATCATTTAAAATTTAACGTTTAACGCTGCGACAACATTAACATACTTACAGAAAAGCCGCCTTACGTCGTGTTTTCAACGGTGATTGTGAACGACCATGAGGCAATATTAAGTATAGCAGTACGGAAGTCAGAGCGCACCATAAACTCAGCGGTGAACATACAAACGCAGAAATGAAATCAGTGGGTTCTAGTTGTGAATGTCAAGCAGTTTGAGTTCGCGATTTGGCAAAGCAACATTTTTTTACGTAGAACGCAAACCTACGGCGACACTGCGCTATGGTGTCTAGATAGGGGAGGTGTGATGACCGGCCAGGAAAACCTGACCCCCGTTCGCGTGAATGCCGCGGGGCGGCGCTGTTGTCAGGGGCGCCGTCAGCACGCGCGGCCGTCCGCTGCGTGTTTAGAGGGAATGCTGTAGTGGAAACGCATTTGACTGAGTTTTAGAAATTTTAGCTAATACTGCAGTCCCTTAGACATCGCAAAGACGGTATTGCGCTACGGTTATCATGCGGTTTTCGAATACGGGGTAACACAACCGAGTTTTCTGCTGGCAGAAAGCGAGCACGCATTTTAGAAATTCCATATTAAAGCCACTAAATCAGCGGGGACCTTATCTATCGTAGAATGCTGTTTGCACGATTTATATGCAATCGTATTCTTTCTTCTCCGAGGTCAACGCGATAACTGCTAGGATCCCCAGGAATGTTCATTTTCGCCACCCGTTTTTTTTTTTTTAGTTGTGGGCGTTATTATGTACGAAAGCGTTTAAGTTCGTTTACACCGGCCAAATCAGCATTAAACCATGACATACCTTGTAGTGCAACGTCCTGGAGTCATTTCATTCTCACTGCAATTCAAAAACCAGATAAACAAAAGCAACATGTTTCTGGACGAGCAAACTTTATTGCAGCAGAATGTACTTCCAATTCTGCTGCTTGTTTCACATCAGGCAAGGCTTCGTTCTTTTGCCTTTTTTCTCATCCATTTCCTGGTTGAGGCTCTTCAAATGAAAGTGGATTCTGGTAAGGCAGAAAAACCCGACCACCGATTCTGTAAGTGCCAGGCAATGCTCCACACAACCAATTTGTGGCACATTTGTACTCGCTTTCTTGAGTATGCTGAAGGCAGCTTTAGAATGCAGACGCGTTCTGCTAAATTCATGTGTTAGCCTGCTTTCAAGAGCTTGAATCAGACGATACAATGACTCCGACGGGTAGAGAAGCCCACCCAAGTCCCACTCTTTGGAGGCATCAGCTGGGAGTTCTTTTGGGACACAGTCCCTCGGCACAAGGCAGGCATCCCTGCATGCTGCACAGCTAGTTGAGAGCACACGCTTCCTGGCCACGTAGCCTGCAATGTAGTATACCAAGCGAGCATCGCTTCGTTTTTCAACATAGTCCACATGGTCCACGGCCACTTCAACAGCCTCCATGAGTAATACATCATCTTGTTTCTGATTTTCCAGGAGTGCCTCTTCCGCAGAAAGAAGGGAGTCCAGAAGTCCTGGCGACACGCTTCCACCTCTATAGGGCTCTTTGCAAGACTGTAAAAGCTCAAGCACCTGCAAATGTTGAAATTACAGGAAGCTGTTCAGCAAAATTATTTTTACAGCCAAAGATATACAAGTACCTGATGATAAGGATGAACTGAGCCGGGGTGGGGTGATCATTTGCACCACTTGCCTGCCGTACTATCCCAAACGAGCGCTCAAGGCAGTCTTGGCTCAGGTGCGACGTCATCAGGTATCTGAAGCCGACCTTTTTGGTTAAGTACTTCAGGAGGGCCTTTGTGGAATGTATTGAAACACGTAGCGGTTTGTCGACCCTTGGAATGGCATGCGCCCACATCAAAAACAGTTCTTGGCAAGTCGGCGCACGGAAAAGGGACAGTTTTTCCGAACAAGATTTATAACCGGAATCGCACCCTGGCACGAAGCACCACCTCTGAGTTTTTTTTCTTTGAAGTTGAAGGCATCTTCGTCAGCCCACAGCAGTTATAAATAAGCAGCACACGCACCAATCTGCAGCAAAACACACCGTGAACATCCGGCGCCCAGGCGCTGTCTAGCCGGACTCGCTGCCTTCTCTGCGCAGTCTCCGCGGAAATGCACACGGCGCCCCGGGCCGCAGCGCTCTGTATTGCCCTAGCGGCAGTCACGCGCAAGGGGATCACCCCTCTCTATGGGAAGGGCGCCGCGGTCATCACACCTCCCCTATCTAGACACCCTAACTGCGCTCTTCTAATGCCATGGATGGATGGATGGATGTATGTTATGAGCGTCCCCTTTGGAACGGGGCGGTGGCTTGCGCCACCAAGCTCTTGCTACTATGCTGCCTAATATCCTACCTAGGTTAACCCATGAGAAAAAAAAAAACACACTATGAACTACCACGTCCAAATTTTCTGATACCCTATTGCGAACTGTGCTTTTGTACGTCTCCGTCCTTTGTCGTTTCCCTACTTTTCTTCCACCAATCATCCAATCGCCTCTTACTGATGTCTATTGCGGACCTGTTTGCTTTACCACTGCTCCCGCTGAACCCAAGGGCTTCAAGGAGGCCAGTGGTGCCTAAATCGACCGCTGGATAGATGTCTTCACATTCCAATAAAATATGCTCCGTCGTTTCCCTAGCTTTACCGCAGCAAGCACATGCTTCTTCTTCCTTCTTATATCTCGCTTTATACGTGCGTGTTCTAAGGCATCCCGATCTCGCTTCGAAAAGTAATGAGCTTCCCTTTGAGTTATCATAAATGGTTTCTTTCCTAATTTCGTTTTTTCCCCTTAAGTAGTTACTCATGGCAGGTTTCTTTTCCATTGCCGCCACCCATGAGATTAATTCAGCCTCTCTGACTTTCCGCTTGACCTTCTTTGTTGCTGTGTTGCCCACCCCACAGGCCGCATGCTTGCTGGTAAGCTTCCTAGTTCTTTTCCTCCACTGTGAATCAATGTTTTGCCTGTACAGATACCTGAACACTCTCCCAGCCCATTTACTTTCCTCCATATTCCTCAGCCGTTCTTCATACTCAATTTTACTGCGAGCTTCCCTCACTTCAAAACTAGTCCAGCCCATATCCCCTTGCACAGCTTCATTTGTAGTCTTCCCGTGAGCGCCCAATGCGAGGCGACCCACTGACCTTTGGTTCCCGTCGAGTCCTGATTGTACCCCTGATTTAAAGCAAACAACCGCATTTGCAAAAGTAAGTCCTGGAACCATTACCCCTTTCCACATACCTCGGAGGACCTCGTACCTATTGTATCCCCATAGCGCTCTGTGCTTCATTATGGCTGCATTTCTCTTCCCCTTGACTGTTATGGTTTTTTCCTGTGTTTCCATATATCCGTTGCCTTCGTTTATCCATATACCAAGGTATTTATATTCTGTTACCCGAGGTATTTCTTGGCCCTGTATCTCCACTGTCTGTTCACTGTTTTCATTGAATACAATAATCTGCACTCTGGCGCCATCTGTGGCCGGTGATCGAAGCAAGATCACGTGCTTTCTGGGCGCGCAATTTAATATTGATAATTTGAGAGCCAAGCCAAATCATTCAGAAGTAAAGAGTTAGTTGGTAAGAATCAGTGTTACTCAGATAGATGGCTAACGGGTTTGTGAGTTTGCTGGAATCCACTTCATTCGTTCGTAGACTGTTGTATCGCTTACTGCCCGCGATGCCATCACGAACGCTGAATTAACTGATCTGAAATTCTAAAACGTAAAGATGAGATATTCGAGTGGTTTCAGAATGATTTCACAGTGGCGACTATTTCAATTGTTTCAACATTCGAAATTAAGTCGTTTAACTAAAATTAGGCTAAAAGCTTTCTTTTTTTAATTAAGGTAGCTACGTGATACGTGTCACCATGTGAAGCGTACATTCAATGCGGTTCATAACTGTTTTGAGATGTTGAAAAGAAATTATGTGTAGCATTAACGTTTATACTGACAAAGCGACACCAACACCAGTTTCACATGATTACTTCGATACACGCCTCATCATATTATATAAATATTGACCCATTCTTTCCCGCGCTTTTTATGCGCAGGTATTCAACGCAAACATTTTTTTCCTTACTGTTCTTCCTCAAACCCTAGCACCTCCAGCGAGCATCGGGCTTTTTGTGAACACCAACGTCACTCGCTGCATGGCACGTACGCTGTAACTTCAATAGAGTGCCTACGCTACGTAGTTCAGATGTACGTACATGTGTGCACTTGTCGAAATGTGACTAGATACTAACATAGTACGTATCTTACAATAGATACATAGATGTCTGAATCAATCACGCACATATAAGTGATGTTATGGTTTATGGTCTATAGATGCCAAATGAAAATTAGATAGCTATAATCAGCATTGAAATAACTTCATTCGTCGCACAAGCATCTTTGAGTCGCCACCATTGTCCTTGGTACCGCAAAAGTAGTGGCGACCCTCTTGAAATTGGCCTGTAGTGAGAGAGGTCGGACTTGTTACCAGATTTGTAGACGGAAGTTGCTAGATTCGATAGCAGCGTTGATACCCTGTGGATCGGAGTAGAGCTCAGCGTCTTGGGGAAAATCATTCCAGTATCGCACAGTCTACAGAAAAGATGAGTGCAAGAAGCGGCAGTCTGGTGCAAGCGGAGGGAAGACTAATTGGCGCATGGTTTATGCGGCAGGACAAACTGTGAGCTTGAAAAATTAGCAAGGCAACCTAAAAGAGAAATGGTAGAATTTGTGGCAATAGCACAACCTAAATATAAGATGACTTATGTCTAGGTTGGTAATAATTATACTTGCGATATAAGTTTGGTTACGCTGTTGTGATACGGGAATAATCTAAGTATATCGACCTGCATAGTTCTGAATTGCTTCAAGTGTGTTGTGTTAGAATGGTGTGTGTCCCAAACAGAGCATGAGTATTCTAACTTAGACAGGACCAATACTTTTTCTTGATTAACACATTCGCGCAAATTGACGCGGTATTTGAATAATGAATTTATGCAAAGTTTAAATACACAGTGCATATATTTTCACCTGATCCTCAGCCACAGGCTAGTTCCAGATCCATCAACTGTCGTATATGCACAGAAATTTGACGACGTGCACAGAGTATAATTCAAAGTTATGCCCCTGCCCCCCACCCCCTTCTTACAATTGATAGGTACAGAGAAACAAGCGCAATTTACCAATAGGCATATATACAAAAAGTACAATTGACTTTGAGCATAGCAAGGCTGGTAATATTAAGTAAAATTCACAAGAAAAACACTGAAACGCACATTGCACTGTAAGAGAAGATGCTATATACCGTGTGTCTCATCTAACGTTAGCCTGCTGTTCAATGAAAAAAAAGGGATATTAAAGAACATGGTGAAAGATACAATCATAAAATATACGGTGTACGGTCGACAAGTCTGACGTCTGAACACTGCAGGTTTTATAATTGTGACTTGCAACATGTGTTATATATATGTTTCTTTTAGTTTCATTGACCAGCTTGGCAAACGTTAGCTGGGACACACGGTATAGGCATTCACCTTGTTCACGTTTTGCTCATCGTCTTGAATTTCCATCTCCCGCATTCTCTGTCTTTTTCCTGTATAGGCTAGTGATTTTACAGAGGAGTGAGCAAAGCGCAAGTATCGTCGAAAGTAATCAAGGGTGTGATTAGCTTCGTTAGTAACATTTGTTACACCAGAGGACCAACAAAATTTACTTGAAAGCGTGACGCCAAGGTGCTTGCATGGGTAGACAGAAGATATTTCGGCGTTGCAGATGTCGCTTCCGTGGTAGGAAATGCTTTCCGCGAGTAAAGGAAACAAGCAATGTTTTATTAGTGTTCAGTGGCATTAGCATTCGTTACGACAGGCGAGGATCTTGTATATAGACCCTCCTGTGATCGCGAGGCATCATTGTTAGAGATCGGATGATAAACCACACAATCGCCTGCGAGCAGACGTTAGAAGTGATATTAGAGCGTAGATGTTTAATGCAAATTAGGAAAATAACTGGCTCCTGGACCATGCTTACGAAAGAACTGACCTTCTAGCAGAGGAACGATTTTTAGCATACACAAACGAATTCAATCTGAAATGAAAGAAAGGTCTAAGTAAGCAAGTTTCAGAAAGAACCGTTGATGTGGGACGTTGCCAAAGACCCTGTCAAAGTCAACAGAACAGAGCGTCAACTGAAATGTCAACTGGCACGTGGCAAACCATCTGACACACACACACACACACACACACACACACACACACACACACACACACACACACACACACACACACACACACACATACACACACACACACACACACACACACACACACACACACACACGCACGCACGCACGCACGCACACACGCACTGTTGTGCCATTACCACAAGCCCGGATTCCGAATCTGCAAGATGCGGAATCTATCCTGCGAGCGCCCTAATTCTCCCTTCACAAGTCAAGATGCTGAGCCGTCGTGCGGGGGCTGCGGGAGAAGCCTCGGCGAGCCGCATGTTTGGACGTGTCGGCGTGTGCCAGACAGCCCGGCGCCGCACCTCCCTTGCCTGGAGGTCACCGCGCGCGCGAACTTTGAACCGGGTGGCCAGCGCGGTCGCTGGTTGGACCCCTCGGACGACCGTCGTGTGCTGACTTTGTATTGGGCCGTTTGAGTGACAATGGTTCCTCGGGGATTATAAAAGCAGCGACACGCCGCCTGAAAAACAGGACCGCCGACCCACCGGGAGAGAGTGTCGCTCCCGACTGGGGTGAGATGTGTCACGCGTTTTCGCCGGACGTCGTCGTGCGAGAACAGTCGCGTTTGTTGTGAGCACTCGGCCCCAGTGCCGACCCGTTCATGTCCTGTATGATAACCTGTATATAATGTATAAAGTCCCTTTTGTTATTCTCATCGACGCCAGGCTCGGAGTCTTCGCTACCAACGCTCTGTCACGAAACGGGTGACGAGCGCTACGGGACCACAAAGTCGTAATCGTGGTGCAGCGGTGCAAGTTCGTAACACTGGTGGCACCGGTTGGAAGTTCGTAACAGCACACACACACACACACACACACACACACACACACACACACACACACATATATATATATATATATATATATATATATATATATATATATATATATATATATATATATATATATATATATATATATATATATATATATATATATATATGTATATATATATATATATATATATATATATATATATATGCTCAGTGGCTATGGTGTTAGGCTGCTGAGCACGAGGTCGCGGGATCGAAACCCGGCCATGGCGACCGCATTTCGATGGAGGCGAAATGCGAAAACACCCGTGTGCTTAGATTTAGGTGCACGTTAAATATCCCCAGGTGGTCGAAATTTCCGGAGTCCTCTACTACGGCGTTCCTCATAATCAGAAAGTGGTTTTGGCACGTAAAACCCCATAATTTAATTTTTAATATATATATATATATATATATATATATATATATATATATATATATATAGCATTTATCATGTGGATCGGAGTAGAACCAACAATATATATATATATATATATATATATATATATATATATATATATATATATATATATATATATATATATATATATATATATTGCGGATTACCAGTACAAAAAAGAAAGGCTGAAAATGCGGCTGTAGCAGTTATTTATAAAATTCACAGATCTCATTATCGATCACACATGGTGAATGTTAAGGAGTGGCAAATTATATTACTTTATTTGGACAAGTCCCCCCTGCCCTCGTGGTCGGTCACGTTATATGAAGTTTTGTTTGCGGTAACCTTGTACCATAAATCTGTGTTATATATCTAGGCAAAACACGGGGAAGGCGGAAGATGGAAATTAAAGGCGATGAGCAAAACGAGAACAAGACAAAAGCAGTAGCCAATGTTTCGACAAGTGGATTTGTCTTTGTGAACGCGACATGTGCTTTCCTCGGCACAGTATATATAGGTAGATGAGTTCATGAGAGTGGCTTGTTGGGCTAATTGGTACATGCTTATTCTAGGAGAATGCCAGCAAACTGGAAAAGGGGGAAAAATCGAGAGGGAGACATAGACAGAGCGACAGGACATACAGGGTGTCCCCTGCAGCTAACTTTAGCCAGAGTTTAAAAACATGCGAATGCCACGTAGCTGGACAGAATTAAGGTACTGTTGTTTGCCGTCGCTTGGAGATACTCAAATTATTTTTTTTCATTCCGCGCAATTAGATAATTAGTCTTAATTAATCAGCTTCTCAAATATTATAATTATATGAATAGTGTCAATGATAAAATTGTAGAGCGGCATGAAAAACTCCCGATACAGCTTTCTCTTGCTTAATACGTGCTACATAAAAGTGCTTCTCCGAGCGTGAAAGAAGCCCGCGAATGCAGGCAAAGTGCCTCGAGCGGCCAGTCGCTGCAGGTTCTTCTTATTCGTTTCGCTTATCTGACAAAAATTACTTGCTTTAAGTGTCGCGGGTGATGACTGTTGTAGTCTAAATATTGCTTGCTATCCGTAGGCTTCCGGTAAAGTGTCGTTCTCAGTTTTCCGTTTTCTATGTAAACAGTGGTGCCGAGGAAGTTGATTTGACTAGGCCCGGAGAGTGATGAGCACAGTAAGCTTAAGAGGAAGCTTTAGCTCGGGCCCAACTCCGACGCGGCCTATTCAAATACATGTAAAAACGCAAAAACGTTTTTCTGAGATAACCCCTGGACCGATTTTAATGAAATTTGTTGCATTTGAGAGAAAAAGTTAAATTCTAGTGACTGTTGGAAGTGGAATATTCATTTAGGGCTTGAATTTTGTTAAAAGTATTTTCAAAAATTCAGACGTTTGAAAAAAATAGAAGCACGAAGTTTACAAACTAATAGCTCTGCATCAAGAACAGATATCGCGATTCTGTAAACGGCATCCATTAGACCATTCAAAGCGGACAAATTTATTATGTCTGTTTACATCTTACGTGAATTTGTTACGTTGTTCACGAGGGTTCTGCAAAAGTTGTAATTACACATTTCCCCATTTTTCGAGGTTCATGTGTAACATATCAATTTTGTCCGCTTTAGATGTGCTATCAGGTACAATTCACAGAATTGCGATATCATTTTTTCTTGCTGAGTTACGGAGTTGTAAACTTGATAGTTTCTTTTCTGAAAATTTGCGATTTTTGCCAAATTTTTATAAAAAATTGACGACCTAAATCGAAAATTGGAAACCAACAGTCACTAGATTTTAAGTTTTTCTTTTAAATGCAGCAAACCCCGTCAAATTTGGTGCAGTGGTTGCCTAGAAAAATGAATTCTCCTTTTACATGTATTTAGATAGGAGCACCCGAGCTAAAGCTTCCTCTTAATACTCGGTTGAAAGCAGTTGAAATGGCTAATTAAGTCGGTTAAGCTTGTGCCGTGTCCCCATATTACAAATATGTCGTCTATGTAACGTAGACAGGTGTGGGGTTTTAAAGGGCATGATTTTATCAGGTTTGCTTCAAGCTGTCCCATGAAAATATTGGCATACATGGTAGCGAATGGTGTTCCTATGCTAGTGCCGAAAGTTTGCAGGTAGTGAATAGAATAGAATTCGAAATAGTTGAGCGTGAAAACTAACCTAAGGAGTGACAGGTAAACTTCAGGAGCGTGCGATTGGAGATTGAGTTCGAGGGATTTCGATACGGCTTCAATTCCTTCACTCATGGGTATGTTAGTGTAAAGGGCAGAAACATCTAAAGCGACTAGAATAGCGCGGTCGGAAAGGATTCGGTTGGCGTTAAAGGGAAGCTGAAGCGGTTTTCAATTTCCATGAATTGCTGGGATTGGGAAGAACAGACCTAATAATTTACGGTTCCGAAATTTTTTTCTTCGTTTTGTTAATATAAGGGGCGGAAATCGCTTTCTAAATCACCCCCGCGGACACGCCCCCATCGCTTCCCGGAGCGCCGGGTGAGGAAGTTACCAGAGGAGAGAACCGGCGAGAGTGACGTCACTGGCGGGGACCGAGCTGCCGGACCGGCGTGCTGGCATGCCTCTTTCCGTCCTGCGCTTTACTGAACGACGCTACGAGAGATTTGTCGCCGCCGCCGCTCACGTTTGTTTTGCGATTTTCGTAAACTGTTCTTTCCTTCTGTGCTGCGTGAGTGCCTACAGCCAAGGGCGCCCAACATGCCCTCGTTCTGTGCAGCAATCGGCTGCGCGAACACACGCGGGCGAGACGATGTGGTGTTTCACAAGTTCCCGAAGGACAGGAAGCTTGCAGCGCAGTGCGGTGAGGAGAGATAAGTTCGTGCCGACGAAATCAACTGTGCTGTGCTCGGACCATTTCCGCGATAGCCGGATAGCCTTACGACAAATGCGGAAACGCGTTGTTGCTAGCGTTGCTATACTCCGTTTCATACATCAGCTGCAACGCTGTGGAGGCTTGAGATACTTCTTGCAGTGGCTGCGTTCGCACTTAGAAAAAGTTCGGTGTTTCTTGATCCGATTTTTTAGAAAACTTTTCATATATAAGCTCAGTTCTGAATGAAAAAAAAAGAATTTACCCATAGAAACAATCCGTGTACTTATACGGCTGCTAACACGTTCTTTTAAATCAATTTTCTTTTCGGCATTCTTTAATTGCAGCCCGTCGCGGCAGCTTCACGTGCATGCTCGCGCGAGCAAATGCCGCTGGCACGCTGCGAACCATAGACGGAAACGCGCGCAGTAATAAATTTTGGTAACCGGACTTCGTGCGTAGCTTCCACAGCGTTGCACCTGAGGTATAAATTGGAGTATAGGCTTGCCTAGTGACATTCGACGTACGGTTGCAGTTATCATGTTTACCATACGGCGGTGCTAAAACTGCCTAATATCTTTATATCAACACTAGCATGGAGCGCGCATACCGATTCTTGATCGAGCCACAATCGCAAAGTCGTCGAACCATATTCTGAATATTGCACATATAATCCCCCTGACCATCTCGATCTGGATGTGTATGATAAGCAACTTCCATGACTGTACCTCGCAGCACTGCATGTGCGCGCTTTGAAACGCGGCACTTATGTTCGCGATCGTGTATCAACGCTCAGAAAACCACGGGACTTCAGACAAGCAGCGGCAAGGTGCTTGACATCGCGAAATTGTACCCGGGTTTACAATCTAATGAGAAGTTAGTGCTTCGGCATTCTTCCAGCAGCAAGTTCCCAGTGACACTTTAGCGTATTTTTTCTCCCGTCATTGGAACGTGCAGCTACATGAAAAAAAAAAAGCATACGTAACAGCTAAGATTTCCAGCGCGCGAGAAGGTGTACACATCGCTCTCGCTTTTGGCACACTCAACATCGTCGTTGCCGCCGTTGCCGCCGTTGCCGCCATCGTTTTCCGTATCGGCTGTCGGTTCGAACATGTACGGCGAAAATACAAGCTGTCCGAGACAGCGAGAACGTTCCATAATGCTTACAACTCAGCTATGCAGCCAGAACAGAACAGCGTGCTACGCTCTCAAACGGCGGCGCCGACCGGCGACTGCCGCCACTGACGTCACAGCGGCTCCGACCAATCACGGGCAACAGCGGCGTTGGCGCGATACCCTGACGCGCTGGTGCGCGTTTTCATGAAAAAACAGCCGCTTGCGCTTGTTTCCGCCCTTTTTGAACGAGATATTCGTGTTCAGGGGACTCAAAACTGTAGAATGCCGCAGAGAACTCATTTTTTTCGAAAAGTGTTTCAGCTTCCCTTTAATGCCGTCGATAATTCGAAGGAAGTGGGGCGTGTCATGAGCAAAAGATGGGAGGGTGGTGAGGATGTTTGACAGGTAGTGATTTCAGAATTTAGATAGTGACTGGGTAGGTGTGTTGTTATTAGACACTTATTTATACTGTGCCGAGGAAATCATATGCCGCCTTGAAAAAGACAAGTTCACTTGTCGAAACGTTGCCTTATGCTTTTAGCTTGTTCTTGTTTTGATCATTGTCTGTAATATATCTAGCAATTTAGAAGCTTGTTGGGCGGCAAGGCATCGTCATTTAAAGGCCCCCTTACCTGACCACATAGCATATTTTGGCTATACGCTGAAAGTTGTTACGTGCCCTCTAGGGAGTCTTCTACTGCACGAATTTTTCAAGTTGGTTCATTAGCAGAGATACAAATATTTGAAATGTCGCGAACGTATGAAATCAGGGAGGCGAGCTTCGCTGCCAACATCACACTCTCTCCACTTGCCCCATCTAGCCTCCGCAAGAAAAATTCGTTCCGTACGTTCTCTGATACCGAAGCAGAAGGATCGCGTCAGGTGCACGTCATGGCCCCCCGCCTTCTTATTTTTTCTCGCATTTTTGTTGCGCGGCGAACTTCCGGTGACGGTATCCCGCGCGAGCCCGAGAGCTGTTGCGTTTGTTTCGTTTCGCCCTCTACACGAACTTGCGAGCTGTGCACGGGAACACCTGCGTTGTTGTGTGGCTGCTTCTGCGAAATGGATCCCTCAGTGCGCACAGGTTTGCAGAGGCTGGTCCGGCTCATGGATCCTTACCGCGATACAACGGGTTGTTGTACGTACTATAGCTGTATCGCTGGCACCGTCCCCAGAGACGATGCCCCTCACTAGCAGCCAATACCACATGAACACTGTGGTATAAGTGAGCGGATGAAAGGGCATGATAGCGCGCTAGAACATGGTAGAAAATGAGTTTTGTTCTCTGCGCGTGCGACTGCTCGACGTCGGCACAAGCAGACAATACGAAAGTGTACACCTCCCTTGCTCCCGGCACGAAGTAGAAAAAAATACACGCATAGATTAGGTTCGTATGCTTTATTATTTCACTAATATTTCATTTGTTCATTGCAGAAACAGATCAAACAGATAACTGATGTTGCCTTGAATAATTCTCGAAGTCACATGTCACTGTGAGTGACGTCACAGAACTGCCATTTACGTCGTGCACTTGTGCGACTGACGTTGACCCTCCGGTTGGGAGCACCGGCACCCGCGAGGAGAATGGCGCACGGCGTTTGGTTTGAAATGTCAGCTCTTTTTTCGGCGCGTAGCGGTGTCATACTTTGCAGCTATGATCGTTAGAGAGCACAGTTTGCACAACGCTTGTAAGCTAAAAATGGCCACACCTGGTGAGCGGCCCTTTAAAGGGACATTAAAGAGAACAAATTAGTAAATTAGTAATTATTAATATTATTAGTAATTATCTTATTTGATTAAGATTAATAATTAAAATTTAAGTATTTTTAAGTAATTATTAGTATTAGTAATTATTAACAAATTCTTAATTAAAGAGAACTATATTAGTAAATTATTCTTCTACAATTGGCAACTCCAGAATCCGTTACTTGTGCTGGCAACACCATCCAAATAAACAAAGATGGCTACTACATCCCGGTTGACGGCGGCTATTTCGCTTGGTGTTGCGCTCACGCGTTTCTCGTTCGTGACGTCGAATCGAGGCGTTTCGTCGCAGCCGAAAGTGTCCGTGCATGTTGCCGATTAACTTATTTTGATCGGTCTCAAGGATTTCAGCGACGAAACCGCAGAAATCGTTGCGCTGTACGTGTCAACGTCCGGCCTGCCCAGCGAGCCGCATCCGATCTTTTGTTTTTTTCTGGAAACAAAAAGCCTTTCAGGCAAGCCGGGGGTTTAAAAAAGGGAAGTGTTTGTGAGTAGCGGGCCTCCTAAAGGTGCAAGCACTTGTTAGCGGCGCTGCTGTTTTAATAGGCAGTTCCGCATTTCATAGGCAACTCCGCACTGCGACTCGTGTTGTAATATATCACATGTATAGCATCTCACAATATATAGACAGTAACGTCTGTCTTACTTTCAGAAGCTAAATGCGGATTTTCTGCACCGAGGCTAAAAACTGTAACGTTACCTGGTCAGTGTGTCTTGAGATAAAAACCAGTGAGAGTTCGGTTTGTGAGTCGGGGCCGCACCTTTCTTTTTATGATTAGCTGATGCTTGTGATAAGGTGGTCTGCGTCCGATGACTGGTGCTTGTTCATGCTTGCAGTACGCAGTGTTGGAGGTAGGGCTCGGGCTTGCGAACGCAGCAGACACCCGCCGGCCGTAGAAATTCTCAAACCTATAGTGAAACGAAAGAAGTGAATAACAACCAGTCGGACCAAGTTGAATTTCTTCCAAAAGCATTCCAAAATTTAGCGAAAGGTTTCTTTGAGCAAAGTCACCTGTATTATTGTAAATGCATGAGTTCGAAACGAACTGAACCAGTTGCAATGGAATTTAGTTGTGTGCACGGTGTCGGAAAACAAACTAGCGGCGCTGTGCGCAAGTCGAACGCACCAAAGCTCGAACGAGCGCCGTTTGCTCTTGCTTCTAAATGTCTTGCGAGCAAATAAACTAGAACTCAAAGCGTTGAATGAGAAAACAGCATCTGCTGCTTGCACCGCTAAACTAAAGCATGCTATGAAAACGATATGTCGATCGTCCCGCTGCATGACATGTGTAATGATCAAATTAAGACCTTCTGAGGCAGTTATCATTCCTGCTGCTGTACCTGCAGACAAAAGTACATTAGCGAGAATATTGCTGCTGCTTAAAGCATTAGTAACAATAATGCTGGGACAGAAAGCTATAAATGAACAAAAACCAAATGAAGCTTATACGTACAGCATTATAATTACTAAAGCGCCTGCATAAACAAAGCACACTCCGCGATTTGAAACGCCAACAAGATTTTGAAAGTAATGCTCTACTGGCCGGGAAGAAAGAAGCCCCGAGTTAAATGTTTCGAACAAGCCTGTCTAGCATCAGTCGTCACCTTTCCCCATGCGAAGTTTCTTACCCAAGTCGCTCTCCGATGCGCGTCGTCTGCTTCTTTCGCGAAAAGATGAAATCATACATGGCTGTCTTTCCCCCGTGATGACACGCATAATTGTACACAAGTCTTTCGACATCCGTATTTTTTTCATTTTCGGGCTCGTGCGTGGTGGCATCACGACGATTAGAGAACTACGAGGCATTCAGCAGATGCCATGATATAGGAGGCCATCTTTCTCTTCAAGGGACCCTGAAACGATTTTGACGATTTTGTACAAGCATACTGAGAAGTTATAGTAGGTCCTTGTGATCATTAATTGACGCATAAAAGTGCACCGCGTAACGCGTGTAATTTATTATGAGGTTTTAAAAAGGTACATCGCAGCACACCGCTCGGCTGAATTTTCGGCCGCCCCTAACCATCTGACGTAAATTGCCCTAATGACGCTAATATAGGGCGAGCTATCTGATTGGCTGCCCAGTTCGCGTCATCGATAATTTTCCCAACTTTATCGTGTACAAATGCTGCTCGTAATAGTTGGAATATTACTTATTTGTTTTTATAAAAAGAAAATAACAGAAAGAGAATCCACAAGGACAATTTCTCATTACACTTAAGCACTTCCGGCACAAAGCGAGTGTCGTCTGCCTGTGTTGATCTCGATCTTTATTTTCGCAAGCACCATGGCTCGGCCTTGCTACTCTGTGGGCCGCAAACGTAGCGACTGGCAATATTTCAAGCTGCGACATCGCGTCCCTCTGCAAGGCAGCAGTCGAGTGGAGTGGCTGCAGCTCATCGGACTGTCTCAATCCGATTGGCACCAGGATTTGCGCGTTTGCGGCCGTCACTTTACACCAGATGATTACTACCACAATTAGTAGAGACATTTAGCGTGTCCGCTATTCCGGCAAGTCGGCATCCGGCAATCCGCTTTGGGCCGATTGCCGGATGGGCGGGGGCGTAAACGTGAGTGGCAGGAGCGGTGCAGCCGCCTGGTGGCGTAGAGCTCAACCAGACATACATAGAGCTAAAATAGCAGTAACCTACTGTATTCTGCTTCGCTGCTGGTGCAAATTTTCGGCAGCGGCGTAATTGTGAAAACGATTACGCGGCTGTCGAAAATTTACACCAGCAGCTAAGCAGAATATAGTAATTGGCTCTGTGTTTATGTGGTTGAGTTTTGCATCACCCGCTGGCTCAAGTGACTGACTCAAGAAGGCTGACTCTAATCTTCCGCTACATTGCCGAGATAGTAACTGCACCCAGAGTTAGATGAATGCGTGATATTGTACAGACATAAGAATGAAGATACGCGTCTTATGGTAGAGGCATGGCATATCTATAATGGTGGAAAAGCGTGCGTGAGTCAGCCTTCGATTACTTTACATAAGGAAGAGGTTAAGTGCCTTAACAGTTATCTCTCACGTAGACCGGCACGTGTACCCGACTGACACGTGGTGTTACCATTCCTCAGCATGCGCAGATGAGTTTTGTGTCTTCTTTCTTTTTTCGCCTCAGTGCTCCCTTCAGTTGATAGTCGGCGTTCGTGTTGTCCACTTCTCTACTTTTGTGTCCTGTCTGCACGCCTCACTTCTTTTTTGCATAATGTAACCTGGTTATCGTGAATACAGGGCCTAATGTTGAATTCCAATGGCGGAGTCGGAGCAGCCGACGGACTCCGCGAGCGAGCACTCGACTCTGGCGTAGAGCAACGCCTCGAAATCCACGAGTGGAACACAACCTGCGCCGCATGCGGAACTTCTATGTCCGAGTTACCCAGGATGCCTTGCGTGTTGTCATTTCCTTCCGCTGTTTGCTCCCAGCACCGCCGCACCGGTCACTTGTCTCTTCAGCGCCGTTCACCTTTTTAAAAGTGCGGAATGGATATCTCGCCAAGCGTGCAGCAGCTTTTGCTTCCTCGCGAGTCGTGACCGGTGGCGCCTCCCAGCAGACAAGCGTGGTAAAGGAAATACGTCACGCAGAGTTCCGGTCCACTCCGCAGATTTTGGCGGAGCATCTTTTTCTGCTCCACGGAGTGACTCCCGCTCTGAATCCCCTCTGACTCTCTCATTGGAACACCTTACTCCCGCCCTCACTCTGTCATTAGAACACACTTGCTCCGAAACGAGCAGAAAAGCTTGCTCCGACTCCGCCATTGGAATTCAACATAAGTGTGAAGGGCAGATGACGGGGGAAGTAGGAAACCGGCAATCGATCATTGATTGTCTGATGACAGAAGGAATTCATAAGTTGAGAGAAATGGTCATTGACGAGGAAGGGAGTGATATAAACGCATCATTTTGAAAATGGGATATGTAGTTGGGAAAGAGAGCAAGGAGAGCAAAATGGCCAGTCCAAATTTGAACGCTGAACAATTAACAAATATAGTCGCAAGAGTCGAGGAAGAACTTTGCAATTGGCCAAGTGAAGAGTGGGAATATATTGAGCTTCTAAGTGTAATAACGACAGAAATACGGAAAGAGAAACAACATTTTCGTTGAAAAAGAAAAAAAAAAAGAAACCGAAAAGCTGGTGGAACAGGGAGATATGAGAAGCGATCGCCGAACGACAGAAAACATCCCGAGAACACAGGTAGGCAAAAAAGACGCAATTGCCGCAGGATGAAGTGGCCAGTAAATGGGAAATATACCAGGAGAAAAAGTCTATGGTTCAAGTACTGGTGCAAGCAAAGATAAAAGGTGAAAGTGAACGTTGGTTGTCAGAAATATGTCAGAAAAAGAAGGCCGCACCTAGAATATTTTGGAACCACATAAAATTATTAGGCAGGAAGTCCACAACAATACAACAACATTTCCTAAACGAAGATGGAAACAAACTGGAAGGGGACACGGCATTATATTACATCCGAAAAATAACATCCGAATCTCTCCAACGCAATGATGAGGTTGTATTTGAAGAAAAAAAAAGGATGAAAGAGAACAAGATGAAAAAAGGAGCTGGTGCTGAAAAATTTCAACTGGAAGAAATCCGAAGAGAAAATTCCTAAGCGCACAGCCGCAGGGAGAGACCAGGTTCCCGTTAGGCTGATTATTAATGAACTAGGACCAAAAAGTAAGGAAGCTCTGGTGAAAGCAGTGGAAAAAACTTAGAAGATAGAAGAATACCAGACAGTTGGTGACACGGTAAAATGAATTTACTTTATAAAGGTAAGGGGGGAAGAAAGAATTCACTCGTATAGACCGTTGACCATTGGATCGGTAATATACAGGTTAGCAACGCAGTCAAACAAATTAAAGCTGCATCATGGGCAGAAAATAATGGCATTTTCGGAGAACTTCATAATGGCTTCAGAATAGGTAGGCGTTTGGATGATAACTTATTTGTTCTTACTCAGTGCATTGAAATATCAAGAGTAGAAAGCAGACTGTTAAGTAGAAAGCAGATATGTGGAATTTTTAGACATTACAGGAGCGTATGACAACGTGGACCACAACATTTTGTGGAATATTCTGGAAGGGGAAGGTTTAGGTGACGATTGTCTACAGCTTTTGAGAAAGATTTACCTAGAAAATACCGTTTGCGTTGAATGGGAAGGGATGAGGGGAAAGTTGATATCCACAAGGAACTGAGGCAGGGGTGCTGAGGGAACTGAGGCAGGTTATAAGCCTTTATCGCCACTGCTGTTTATGATGTACATGGTGAGGATGGAGAGGGCGCTAGAAGGAAGTAATATCGGGTTTAATCTCTCAAACACACAGGCGGGTACAATAGTATACGAGCAGCAGCTTCCAGGTTTATTTTATGCGGACGACATTGTGTTGCTAGATAACATGCAAAGTGATTTGCAACGTTGGAAATTTAGTGTTAGAAAATCACGTGTTATGGTATTCAATGAAGACAGTGAACAGGCAGTGGCAATGAAGAGTCAGGAAATACCTCGGTTAGAAGAATATAAATACCTTGGTATATGGATAAACGAAGGCGATAGGTATATGGAAACACAGGGAAACATAACAGTAAAGGGGAAGAGAAATGGCAGCCATAATAAAGCACAGAGCGCTATGGGGATACGATAGGTACGAGGTGCCTCGGGGTATGTGGAAAGGTATAATGGTTCCAGGACTTACTTTTGGAAATGCGGTTGTTTGCTTTAAATTAGGGGTACAATCAGGACTCGATGGCAACCAAAGGTCAGAGGGACGCCTCACATTGGGCGCTCACGTGAAGACTACAAATGAGGCTGTGCAGGGTGATATGTGCTGAACAAGTTTTGAAGTGAGGGAAGCTCGCAGTAAAATTGACTATGAAGAACGACTGAGGAATATGGAAGAAAGTAAATGGGCTGGGAGAGTGTAGAGGTATCTGTACAGAAAAAACTGATTTGCAGTGGAGGAAAAGAACTAGGAAGCTTACCAGCAAGTATGCGGCCTTTAGGGTGAGCAACGCGGCAACAGAGAATGTCAAGCGGAAACTCAGACAGGCTGAAATAATCTCATGAATGGCGACAATGGAAAAGAAACCTGCCATGAGTAACTAAAGTGGGAAAAAACGAAATCAGGAAATAAACAATTTATGATAACTCAAAGGGAAGCTCATTGCTTTTCGAAGCGAGATCAGGATGCATTAGGACACGCACCTATAAAGCGAGATATAAGAAGAACCATGTGCTTACTGCGGTAAAGCTAGGGAAACGATGGAGCATGTTTATTAGAATGTGAAGATATCTGCCCAGCGGTCCATTTAGGCACCACTGGCCTCCTTGATGCCCTTGGTTTCATCGAGAGCAGGGGGAAAGTAAACATGTCCTCAATAGATATTAGTAAGGGGCGATTGGAAGATTGGTGGAAGAAAAGTAGGGAAACGACAAAAAACGGAGACGTACAAAAACAAAGTTCACAATAGGGGGTCAGAAAATTTGGTTATGAGAATTCATTGTGGTTTCTGTTTCTTTTTTTTCCTTTTTTAACCTAGGTAGGACATTTGGCAGTACAATAGCAACAATAGCAAGAGCTTAGTGATGCAATCCATCCGTCCGTCCGTCCGTCCGTCCGTCCTGCTGACGGCGTCGCTGCCGTAGATATGCTTGGAGATGGGCACATGATGCACATTTGGCATTGGTGCACAATGTCAAATCATTGCTCAGAAGTGTATTGACAGCTACAGGAAAGTGCGCAGGAATCAAGGTACGTGCTTATACATTTTTAAGTTGGCTTTACACAGTAAGGATTGTTCTCTGTAGCATAATACGATCGTGATGCAGCTAAGACATATAGACAGGGTGTTTACGCGAACTTGTGTGGCGCGTTGCATATGCCTTGGGAGATGGTATTCTGGCGAGTGAGTTGCCGCTGTGCCTAAGTGCTTTCCCTCATCACGCTTGTCACTTTCCTTTTCTTTATTTCTATGCGCTCGCTTTTCCCTTCCAAAAGAAACGTATTTCATCATCGTGGTCACTGCATGGCTACATTATCTGGTCGAGCGTTATGTCCACAGAAGTCTTCATTATAGACATCGCCGTGGTAATAATGATTTTGCAGTACATTTTCTCCGGCCTGATGTACCGGCCAAATTAATTGTTGGGGTGCTTGCAAGGGCATCACGTTTACATTGTGAAGTTCCAGCGATGCATCAGTGGTTCTGTAGCAACTTCTCCTATAAGCCTCCCTCCCTGCAGCTCCGACCTCCACCTGGACTTCCTCGACGTGAAGCTACGCTTCTGTGTCGCCTTTGGTTAGGAGTGGCCTTCACAAAGGCATACTCTACATTAATTGGAGTGACGGACAGTGCAGCATGTGAGGTCTGTGGCACCGAAGAAAACATCGACCACCTGCTGTGCCACTGTCCAAGATATGCCCTAGAGAGACTAGAACTTGCCAAAGCTTTCCAAAAACTGGACAATCGGCCGCTTTCTGTGCAGGTGCTGCTGGAACACCGCCCCCATCGCCCGTCGGCCCATAAAGCGGTGAAGGCACTTTTGTGTTTCTTAAGGACGACGGGTTTGTGCGACCACCTGTGACTATTATGGCAATTTCTGTAAAACCACACGCGTCAGCGAACTTGCCGCAATTTCCTTCTTTCCTTCCCTCCTCTCTCTCCCTGTGATCTTTGCTTTCCCCTTTCCCATTCCCCCGGTGTAGGGTAGCCAACCGGACGTTATTCTGGTTAACCTCCCTGCCTTCTTTTCTCTTTCCTCCTCCTCCTCTCCTATAAGCCTCGAACTACTCTGTTCCTTGGAAGTGTTGCTGCTGAAGGCCCTGTGCGGCGAGTATATATGTTTTCATGTGCATTTTACGTTGTTATAGCACATTGACTTGAGCCAAGTGATATTTGTTTTTATAATCTGGCCTGCGATTACGCTTGCAATTTACGGTATTTTACAGAAACATGCCGTACTGCTGCGTGCCGAGCTGCAAGTGGGGCACCAAGAAAATGCTTGGTCTAAGCTTTCTCGAGTTTCCAGTGGATGAAACTCTCCGGCAAACATGGCTTAAAGCCATATCCAGGAAATATTTATTTCCCAATGACAGATCTGCCAGTAGCGTCGTCTGCTCATTACACTTCTTGAGGACCAACTACAATTCTTAATCCGCCAAGGCACAGCGCCTGAAGCGGACGCCTGTCTCCACTGTTTTTCCTGGCTACCAAAGTTTGCGTGCTGCGGATTTTCGAAAAAAAAAAAAATCTGCGTTGCCTCATCAGTCAGGTGGTGTTCCTTCTAGCAGATAGAGCCCGAATGCCTTTTCTCGCTTGTATGCTTTCAATTGGCACGATGCTTGAGCGCGCGTAAGTAATTTTTCCGCAGACTTTGGTTCACGAGTGCACTCTTTCCGGGCAGCATCATCCCGACAGAGACTGGAACGCAAAGAAGAAAAAAAATAGCGACAGGGGCCATCAGTGCTTTTGTGTGGCCTTTTGTTCAGCACAACTCGCAGTTTCTTATAAAGCGATATTTTAAAGGTGGCGCGAATCGTCTCGCACGCAGCCATAGCAAGAGAGTCGAGGGGTCGCAGGTGCGCGTAACCCGTAGCAACCCCACCGCGCGCGCCGATTCAGGCGGCTGTGCTTCTCACGCTTTCGCCGTACCCTGATCCGCTTTCCGCTTCATAATTCCGCTGTACCCTCCTGTCCGCTTTCATCTTCGCGTCTTTCACCCCCCGCTGCGCTCCGCGTTCGTTTTCAACTTTCGCTGTGCTCGTTCGCTCGGTTACGCCCAACACCTCCTAGATAGGTTTTCATGCCTGTGCGTCACGTGAGATGACGTAGGCTACGTCACGCCGCACCGGCCGGCTCGCTCCTGCTCGAGCGCGGTGCGTTGCGACTTATGCGTTGAATGCATGATACCGCCTAGTTTCATGACCATTTTTTTAAATCTTTGCAAGCAATTCAGTCTCAATTGTGTTCCGCAAAAAACAATTCACACTTGCTCGGAGGGTGCCTGAGTGGGGCTGGGACAGTCTATTATGAAAGCTGGACAGGCTGTTTGCAGCATTAACGCTTCGTGCGCTACTTGATTGAAAGTGGGCGACGTTCGCTGAGTTATTTTTGAACAATGATATTCTTAACTATCGGAATAATCAACCCATTCGTTAACATACCTGCGGACGCAGCACAAGCGCAGCACAACACACAAGGAAGACGGCACGTTTTCACCGGAAACAACGAACCCTAACAGCTAGTGAAGCGAAGTGGAAATACATCCACGGTAGACGCTACGGACGCAGCACAAGTGCAGCTTACCACACAAGGAAGATACCACATTTTCAGCGGCAGCAACGAATCCTAACAGCCAAGTGAAGTGAAATATATCCACGGTAGACGCGGCGGGCGCAGCACAACACACACGGAAGATACCACGTTTTGAGAGGCAGCAACGAACCCTAACAGCCAAGCGAAGTGAAAATGTATTCGCGGTAGACTCTACGGACGCAGCACAAGCGCAGCACAACACACAAGGAAGACAGCACGTTTTCACCTGCAACAACGAACCCTAACAGTCAAGCGAAGTGGAAATATATCCATGGTAGACGCTACGGGCGCAGCACAAGCGCAGCTTAACACACGAGGAAAATACCACGTTTTCAGCGGCAACAACGAACCCTAACAGCCAAGCGAAGTGGAAATACATCCACGGTAGACGCTACGGACGCAGCACAAGCGCAGCACAACACACAAGGAGGATACCACGTTTTCAGCGGCAGCAACGAATCCTAACAGCCAAGTGAAGTGAAAATATATCCACGGTAGACGCTACGGGCGCAGCACAACACACACGGAAGATACCACGTTTTGATTTGCAGCAACGAACCCTAACAGCCAAGCGAAAAGAAAATGTATTCGCGGTAGACGCTACGGACGCAGCACAAGCGCAGCACAACACACAAGGAAGACAGCATGTTTTCAGCGGCAGCAACGGATCCTAATAGTCAAGAGAAGTGACAATGTATCCATGGTAGACGCTACGGGCGCAGCACAAGCACAGCTTAACACACGAGGAAGATAGCACGTTTTCAGCGGCAGCAACGAATCCTAACAGCCAAGCGAAGTGAAAATATATCCCTAGTAGACGCTACGGACGCAGCACAAGTTTAGAACAACACACAAGAAAGACACCGTGTTTTCAGCGGCTGCAACGAACCTAAATTAAAGGGCCGTTTATAGTCCGACGTAACGTCTGCGCGCGCACGCTACGTCGCGTCGGCGAAAATGACCCCTCTAAAGGGCCGTTTATAGTCCGACGTAACGTAGGCGCGCACGCTACGTCACGTCGGCGCAAACGACCCCTCTATAGTCGGGCGCACCGGCGCAGCCAACGTAACCGGCGGCTTCCGACGCGCCCCGACGGGCCCGGCGCCGATATGGCTCCTGAGCCATTCGCGCGTCGAAGTCGGCGGAACTCTGGCACCACAATGCATTGCGCGCGAAGAAAAAGGCGCCAACACAACTCCGCAGACGGCTTTTGCGGACGGCGCGCGACTTGGCGAACCTTCTGCGCATGCTCCGAAGATAGCAGCCTACGGCGCGCGCGTTGAAGTATAGAGGGGATGGCATCTCGGCTGGCACAGCGCAACCGACGTAGCGTGACTGACCGCGAACGACGCTCGCCCGCGCGCCGATAACGTCGGACTATAAACGGGCCTTATAGTCGGGCGCACCGGCGCAGCCAACGTAACCGGCGGCTTCCAACGCGCCCCGACGGGCCAGGCGCCGATATGGCTCCTGAGCCATTCGCGCGTCGAAGTCGGCGGAACTCTGGCACCACACTGCATTGCGCGCGAAGAAAAAGGCGCCAACACAACTCCGCAGACGGCTTTTGCGGACGGCGCGCGACTTCGCGAACCTTCTGTGCATGCTCCGAAGATAGCAGCCTACGGCGCGCGCGTTGAAGTATAGAGGGGATGGCATCTCGGCTGGCGCAGCGCAACCGACGTAGCGTGACTGACCGCGAACGACGCTCGCCCGCGCGCCGATAACGTTGGACTATAAACGGGCCTTTACGTCGGCGCTGCAGTGCGTAACGTAGCGTGCGCGAGCGCGTTACGTCGGACTATAAACGGCCCTTTAAGTCGACTTTGTGTCGGGAACAATACGCGCGTCCTCCACTCTCCGTCGCTTCAGCTAGGATGCGTTTGACGAAGCAGGCTTTGTGCCGAAACCGCCACCGTTGCGCTCTAGCCTCGTCGCCGTTGTGACTGAATGAGTTCGGTGGGCAAACTATTGTTACCAAACCCCCCAACGGACCTGATCTGCTACGGGTGGTGGAGTTGCCGCGGGAACGTCGTTGTAGGCTCCTTCCCACGCGCCGACCAAGACGCAAGACAATGTGCTACCCGGGCGCGCTACCCGGGTCGGCTCCGAGTTCTACGAAGCCCCTCTGACGTCGGCTCCGGTGTGTGCGTGTGTGTGTGTAAACCGTCCCGCGGAGAGGCGGTGTGTTTACGATGACTGGACGAACGTTTTCCGTCCGCTTGGATTCAAGGGGGGGCCGAGTGCTTATAAACCGCTGTTGTGCGGATGCTCGACACGCTTTTTTAAGCAGTCATGTTGGACTGAAACACTCTCTCAAGCAGTCGTGTTAGACTGACGTACTTTCTCTCGCAGTCATGCTAGACTGATGAACTGCATGTAAATAGTGTAAACAAACCCATATTCCTCGTTCTCGAAGAGAAGCAGCACTTCCCTTCATCAACGTCCTCAGCGTGGATAAGTTGGACGACGGCATGGGCCAGCTACCTTCTAATTCATGCCGGAATGCATTCTTGACAACGGATCACGAGTGATGGGATTGAACCCCCAATCATAACACCGGCAACTGCAGCTTATGCAACCGTAATCTTTACCGGTAAGCGCTTGCGGCGAACGCTGTGCGCGAAAGCGATTTTTCTGGTTCTTTTTTTTTTCTTTCCGCCGGACGGCGGCCGCTGCCGTGGCATGATGGTGATGATGATCTTCATTATTTTGGCATTCCCTTTAAACAGGGCGGGGACAAATGGTCACCTAGCTTGCTTGATTTAGTCAGGTATGTTATACATGATTTTCACGGCGGCCGCATGTGAATAGGGGTGAAATACGAAAACAACCATGTACTTAGATTTAGGTACACGTTAAAGAAACCCAGGTAGCGCAAATTTCTGGAGTCCCCCACTACGGTATGCCTCATAGTCACAAATTTGTTTTCGCACGTAAAACCCCATAGGGCAAGGCACGATTTTCATCTTAGCATTTTTGTATGCATCTCCTGAATCTATTTTTTTTCCGCAAAGCTTTTCTCTTTACCTTGTACCGCTATCGATGCCGGCACGTGATTTGGTGGTATCAATCTCTTCCCTGCTTTTTTTAAAACCAATATCTAAACGTCTCTTGCTTATCTCGACTGCTGACTGGTTGATGCTTCCGTCCAATTTAAATACAAGCGCTTCTGGAAGGTGTACGTTGCGTACTGGGCTCGCTGGGTGAAACCCTTTGCATTCCATTAGTATCTGCTCAGTGGTTTTCGGACGGATGGATGGATGGACGGATGGATGGCAGCGGCGGCAGCATCCTCGCCTACCTTGCGATCACAATTGTGCAGATACAGCGACTTGCACTCTATCCCGGATCGTGAAACGCTGCCCGGGGAAGGAGCCATCGGACGTTGCGGGTTGCTGGCTTTTCCTACTTCTAGAGCCATCGTGCTGCACAGCACTTCCGAGGGCTGTGTCGACCTGGTGCCTAGCTACGTACGCAATCAGCTGCGCACGGAATCACCTAGCACCAACTGCGTCTGCGCACCTGACTAGGGAGTCGACTGCCTATAAATCACGAGCACCTGGAGCAGTGGTCTTTCGGCAGCGGCGGCAGCATCCAGCGAGCATCGCTTACCTTGCTGTTACAATTGTGCAGGTTAGTTTGTTCCCCTTTTCTGTAATGTAAGGGTGCTTGCGCTGCTGTCGCTGCCAAAGACTTGTGTGTGTATCTTACCGTAGTGCTGAGTTTGTGGTTGTTTTTCTGCTGTGGTGAAAAGAATGTGTGATGTCTGCTTCACTTGTGATGAGGCATTTCAAGAAAATGAAGGGCATGTAACTTGTTCCGAGTGCGCGCACGAATACCATTTTAGTAAGTGTGCGGGAATAGCAGTGAAGTCGTACAACAGGAAGTCCGAAGCTGCAAAGAAAACATGGCGATGCCAAAATTAGCGGAGCTCGGTACCGAGTGTTAGCTGCGCTGGTGAAAACAAGACAGACATGGAAATAAAAGCTATCCTTGAATCTATTAATCTAAGGCTAGAAAGCCTACTTCCCCTCATAGCCCGAGTGGAAGCTATGGAAGAGTCTGTCACGCACATGTCTGTTATTTTTGAAGAACTAGTAGTAGTAGTAGTAGTATGTTTATTTGGCCATATTATATACAATATGCCCTCGAGGTGAGGCTAAAGGAGGTAGACCAAGCATACCTCCTGACAAGGCCTACACCCCGATCACACAACACGGAAACGGGGGCCGAATGGACAAGAGAAAAAAAAAAACAAAAAAAACAAATGAGCAAACATGATCACAATAGAAAAATAGTTAATGATAGACAATAATAAATATCAGTTAACAATAAACAAAGCATTATACAGAATTATACAGAACAAAACAAGTATACAGAATTAGCTGAAATTTAACCGGGGGGGAAAAGAATCGTCAGTTTTTTCTTAAATACAGACATACTATAACTTTCTAAAGCAATCTGAGTAAGAGACTGGTAGGCATTACACAATGTTATAATTTGATAATCGGTTGTTTGTTTACCATAATTTGTTCTGGGTCTTACAGTAGATAGGGCAACGGAACGTTGAAGAAATACAATCCGTGGGCAGAGAAATTAAATTAAAGTACTTGGAAAGCAAGTGCAGGAACTAGAGAAAAAGGAAGATAGGGGCCTATCAGTTCAGGCTCAGCTTTGCCACGGCCACTAAGGACAACAACAACAACAACAACTTCGGCGAGAAGTGAACGAGCTGAAATTTCGAAATAGGCAGCTGAATTTGGAAATTCATGGGGTGCCTTTCATGCAAGGCGAAAACTTGCACAAAGTGATAAATGAAGTTGCAGACCAGCTGGAAACGCGTCGTTTGGTTGAGCATGACATTGCCTCAGTACACCGGCTGCCTGCACAGAAAGATAAAATACCTGGAATAATCGTACGCTTCACAAGGCAGGCGATCAGGGAATCGTGGTTGAACAAGAAGAGCAAACGAAAAGATTGCCATCCGCGCATCTTCATTCAGGAAAGCTTGACCCGTCACAACAGACATGCTACAAGCAACAAAAAACTGGGTCAAAGAAGCTGGGTTTAAATATGTTTGGTATGTGCATGGAAAGGTTCTATTGCGAATGTCTGACGGGGCCAACGCAATTCACGTTAGATGCCGCGAGGACCTTGACCGCCTTCAGCCCAGATGATATGCCCTGCCAGTGCTATTCTCGACCAACTAAATGCAGGGATGAATGACCACAATTTCTACTCCCCAGATGGCTTGAACAGCATAGTATCTAAAACTAGATCTCATGCACTGAAATGTGTGCTTCTAAACGCCAGATCCGTTCGGAATAAAGCATTTCTTCTAGAAGAATTCTTTAGCCAATTTTCTTTATATTTCTCAGTTATCATGCTCCGTGAAACAAGGAGCAAAAACGAGAGTGACGTCTTCAGAACGGAAGGTTATAATACACATTATCTCAATCGACCTTGCGGTCGTGGAGGTGGTGTTGCACTTCTAACTTTAGAACAAATGAACTGCGAACTAGTAGATGCTTTCAGTATTGTGACGCCCGATTACTAAGTGTTATCGTTGTGTATTTTATTATATTCTGTCTGTTATCGACCACCGAGTGCGCATATCCGAACATTTCGTGAATTAATGAAACATTTTTTTCGTTTGTTGTAGAGAGCAGGTGCATGTTGGTTGCCGCAGGCGATTACAACATTGATACGGTAATCAGTACTCCTGTTAGTACAAATTTTAAATATATTCTACTGTCAAATGGGTTTGATAATGTTATTAATGAACCAACAAGAATAACAAATGAATGCCAGTCAGTATTGGCTATATTTATAACAAATTTTTCGTTGCTAGAGATAAAAGCTGGTGCCTTATCATGCTCTATTAGTGACCATCTTCCTGTTTTTCTTTTGCTTAAATGATGCCGGCATTCCTAAACATTCGCCTGCTGAAAGCTTTCACCAGCCAATAACGGACACATCTCTTAACGCGTTTAGAAATGAGCTGCTTCAAGTATACTGGTGCAGGGTACACAATTCAGGCGATGCTGACAAGGCCTACAATGCATTTTTAGATATCTTTAAAGGTTTTTACCAAGTTCACTTTCCTGTTAAAAGACGCCAAAGAAATAGAAAAATTCGGAAACCATGAGTAACACGCGACCTCTATCAACAAATGAGAACAGAAGATAGGCTTTACAAGCAATTTCTCAGCGCTCGCAATCCTGACGACTTGACCACTTTCAAACAATATCGGAACAAGCTAACCAAGAAACTGCGCATTGCACGTAAAGAGTACAGCCGGGGCTACGTCTGTGTAGAGCGCGTGAGCAGATGGCCTTGCTCTGCGGGGCGACTCCGTGCGGTAGTTGCGGGATCTGACGCACTGTGCCCAGGAGCATGCGCGGCCTAATATACATGCAGACCTGCATTGCACGAGTGGCAACGTTGAAAAGGGCCGTTGTTTAAAGGCCGATCCACACGACGGACCAAATTGCTCTTTTGGACCGCGGTCCGCGCATCACGTGATAGGACGTCACCAGTTCGTGCGTACAGCCGTCGGCCCGCGCAAGACCGCGGACCTCGCGGTCCAACAAATCGCCGAGGCTTTTCCCGCTTCCGTTTTGGCGGCGGACCGCATGCAAACCGCAGCGATTTTGGCTTAGCCAACGAATGTTGTCCGGCAACAGAGTGTCTTCAGCCAAATCCAATCTAGTTTTCGGCTCAGCAAAAGCCAGTCAAGCCAGTCATTTGATGTTCGCCGTTCCGCCTACATGTGCCTGCAGCATATATATTTATTAAACACCGTGTCCTCTTGGAGTGACGAGGAGGTTCTTTCATTTTGTACACCTCGTTGAGCAGTTCCCGGCTTTGTGGGACTCGAGCCGGAATGATAACAATGATAACACTCTGGCCGAGAGTGTAGCTGGTTGGTCTGCTCTGTCGTCTGCTGTGGCGGTGCGCCGTGTGGATGTGCTTTGCGCCGGACCGAACCGCGGCGGGCCGTGACGTCGCATCACGTGACCGAGCGGCCCGCGGACTTGGTCCGTCGTGTGGATCGGCCTTAAGCGAATATGTGCGCTTCCTCAGGGTGCTCTCGGTATCTCCATGCCAAAAGATTACGCGTTTCAGCTGATAACACGCACCCGACTCTCACTACAAACTAGGCGTGCTTTCTGGCCGTTCCGATTACGGGGTGATACGAAAAAATGATAACGCCAACAACGGCGTCATTGTGCGCCCCATAATAGCAATTGCGCGTCGCTCATCCGCTGTGAGTCAGGGAGCCATTGCGAATAAATTCTGTGAAAAGGTTTGACTTCTATGTCTAATATAGGCAGCACGCATGCGATGTTGTCATTTCATCGGTCGATAACATTATCTGGGATCGGTGAAGACATAGTATTTCATATCAAGTGCCCTGTCAGAATCGCACACGCTATCACCCATGTGCGCAATTCCCTTGTCATCGCGCGTAGTAAGATGGCGCCCTCGGGTAATGCACACAACCGGCAAAACACGTGCGCTTACCAACCTAATTTCTGGTTTAAAGCAGCGTGCGCCGACCTGCATGTGGCCGCGCATGCTCCTGGGCCATGTCCTGGGCACAGTGCGTCAAATCCCGTAACTGCCGCCCGGTGTCGCCCCGCAGAGCGAGGCCTTCTGCTCGCGCGCTCTACACAGACGTGGCCGCGGCTTTACTTCTCCTCTTTCATGGATGACAAGAATGTCCCGAGCGAACTACTTTTGGACAAATTAAATACACCACTACGTCGCGGTAGTGGTCGTAGCTGCATATCCAAACTTACCATTAGGGGAAAGATTTGCATGGGGCGGGTCTGGCTGATGCTTTCCATGCTTTCTTTGCAAACGTGAGTACATTGAGTAGTTCCCCAGATGCATGTTAATATGTGAACATGAGGAATGAGAAATCTTTTTCTGCAGCCAATCACAGTATACACGAAGTGATTTCAATAATCACAAATTTAAACAACAGCAGCAGTACAGATATCGACGAAATTCAAATAAAACCTGTGAAATATGTCCTAAATGTAATTGCCCCAGTTCTTGCGAATGTATTTAATATCTGTCTGACTACATCAAAATTTCCAACAAAAATGCAAATTGCCAAAGTAGTAGTGCTCTTTAAAAAGGGGAATCGAAATGACTTGGGTAATTACCGACCGATATCTACCTTGTCAATTTTTTCAAAGGCTCTCGAGAAAATAATTCACTGTAGGGTCTTGAACTTCGTTGAAAGCTCTCGTGTATTAACACCACACCGATTTGGGTTCCGGAAGAACATGTCAACAGAATTAGCCTTGCTTCACCAAAAGGAATATATTTCAACACAATTTGAAAGGAAGAAAATAGTGATTGGCTTATTTGTCGACTTCTCCAAGGCTTTTGACTTGGTGAATCATGAAGTTTTGCTGGATAAGTTGTATATTTATGGTATACGTGGGTGTGGATTACACTTATGGCGGTCATATTTATCCCATCGGCGACAAGTTGTCCAAATCCATAACTCACGATCACAAGTTTTTCCACTGCATTGTGTTGTCCCACAAGGAAGCATATTCGGACCCTTGCTATTTAACCTATATATAAATGACATTGTTAATACTAATCAGAATGCGAAATTTATTATAGATGCAGATGACACTACCATATTTTTTTCTGGTGGTAACATCGCTCACCTTATCTCTAATTGTAATGATTCTATAGTTAAGCTACAACACTGGTGCTCATATAACTCTATGAAGATTAACGAAAATAAAAGAAAAACAGTTATCTTTCGGGCCAAAAATAAGCCAGTCCTTCCTCATGCCGATATTATTTTCAACTCTCATCCTGTAGATATTGTTGACCATTTTAAATGCCTCGGTGTGACATTTACTGCACACATGTCTTGGGAATCCCATGTGAACTTACTAGCAACAAATCTTGCTTGAATAACTGGAATAATTGGTCACCTCAGATGCATTCTTTCTGCAAAACTTAAAATATTTATTTATAATTCTTTTCTATTCACATGTGAACTACTGCCAACTTGTCTGGGGTACAACTACATTCTCGAACCTACAAAAAATTTACGTTATGTAGAAACGATACCTACGCCATGTGTACAATGCTGATTTTAATGCAACTGCAGGCTTTTTCTATAGAGCACATATTGTCACGGCTCATAAATTAAACCACTATCGCTTTAGTATTAGATTTAAATATGAAGTAAGACATAACATACATAACCTAGGTAAACTGGCACAATTAGAAAAAAATGAGCACTGTTATGCCACCGGACATGGAGAATATTGGAACGTTGTTGCACCCCGCTTAACCTGTGGCATGGAACGCCTATGTTATTATTTGCCATCACTGTTAAACTATTATCAATCTACTAATTGTGACTTATTTATTTGTTCCACTGCTAAACTTAGATCTATGTTTGCAGGAGAAGAAAACTGATTTACTTATCCTGGCATTTATTTATTTCATTTTTTTTCGAATCATTGTGTTTTACTTTTGTTCTGCACTGATCAAATGTTTACATTTGTTTGACTGTTTTTCATTGCTGATGCCCAAAAGCCGCTCATTACGTGGGACTGCGGACTCGCCAAGCCGCTTACTGGCAGCTTTTTTCCCGTTATCCTCCATCTGTAATGTACATGGTGGAAAATAAAGATTTTATTTGATGTTATGAGCGTCCCCTTTGGAACGGGGTGGTGGGTTGCGCCACCAAGCTCTTGCTATTATACTGCCTAATTAAAAAAGGAATAAAGAAAAAAAACAATATGAACTCTCACAACGAAATTTTCTGACCACCTATGGCGAACTTTGCTTTTGTACGTCTCCGTTTTCTGTCGTTTCCTTACTTCCACCAATCTACCGATCGCCGGATGCGTGGACATCTGGTGGTGCTTCAAGGTGGCTTTCTCCGCTTTCCTCCTCGCGCTCTCTTCGCTATCCCACTACTCTGCCTTTCTCCTCATCCTTTCGCCATACTCTCCTCCACTTTCCGCCTCATGTTTTCACTGCAGCCTCCTCCTCCGCTTTCCTCCTCGCGCTCTCTTCGCTATCCCACTACTCTGCCTTTCTCCTCATCCTTTCGCCATACTCTCCTCCACTTTCCGCCTCATGTTTTCACTGCAGCCTCCTCCTCCGCTTTCCTCCTCGCGCTCTCTTCGCTATCCCACTACTCTGCCTTTCTCCTCATCCTTTCGCCATACTCTCCTCCACTTTCCGCCTCATGTTTTCACTGCAGCCTCCTCCTCCGCTTTCCTCCTCGCGCTCTCTTCGCTATCCCACTACTCTGCCTTTCTCCTCATCCTTTCGCCATACTCTCCTCCACTTTCCGCCTCATGTTTTCACTGCAGCCTCCTCCTCCGCTTTCCTTCTTGCGCTTTCTTCGCTATCTCCTTCTTTCATTCCCCGTTGCGCTGCGCGTTCGGTCGGTTACGCCGACGAGGCGCGCCGACTCTCATTACAGGAACGGGCTCCTAAGAGCTGGGCTCTAATAGAGAGAAACAGTGAGCTAGGCGCGATGAATAATGCACGCAATAAAGGCAGTGAAAGTTCATATGGAAAAAAATATAATCGCCGAAAAAAACTTTTTTTAAAGTCGAAAGAAATCGCGGCAGAACACATCTCACGATGACTGTCGGTGTCAGAGTACGATTAGCAGGAAGCAATGTAGCGACACTCCACGCGCCGCTCCGCTGCCATCGGCCGAGCGCCGTCACGTGGAACGCCAAATTGCTTCAGAGAATTTCCTAGGTATACTTTGTGGCGCAAAATACATTTCTTGAATGGAAGGACAAGAAAGGAAGACAGTGAAGCGAAATTAAAGTGAAAGTAAAAAGAAAGGGTCTGATTGTGTCAGGGGGACATCTGTCTATTATATTCCGCAGAAATGTGCTTTATCCAAAGTATGTTATCATGACCATATTGTTCTGTCACACCTTGGATCCCTGCGCATGAGCGGAAGTTGTCTTTTCTTCAGTACGTTTTTTCAGGCTGTCATTAAACAGTTGGTAGTTTGACGCTTCACGGTCTTCCTTTCTTCTGTCCCTTTTCAAGAAATGTATTTTGCACCGCAAAGTATACCTAGGAAATCTAAGCACCAACATGCCCAAGAAGTCCCTTTGCTTCAGAGAAGCCCCTCCTACGTGTTTTGTGCTGCGTGTCAAATTGCATTCCAACACGATTGTTACCGCGTGCATGTCAAATTGAGATGCATGTGCTGCACGTCAAACTGCACTCCAAATTCATGCCACGCATGCGTATCACGATATGACACGTCATTCATGTCATGGCATTCACGTCATGCATATGCTGATATACGTATGCCCAGTTAAATAAACTGGTGAGTTTAGAAATAAGCAAACGGCCCCGCTTCCGCAACCCGGTTTCCGCGACTCCATCAAACTGTCGATGTAAATCAGGGCGGCCCCGCCGGTGCGAGCGCGTCCCGCGAGAGCAGGACCGCACTGACCGCGCAGGCGGCGGATCACGTTACACCGGAGCTGGGGAGCGGGTTCCTACCGGCCGAAACGCGCAGCCGTCGCGCGCGGATAACGGTCAGAGACGCAGGCAGGGCAAAGTGCGCATAAGTATCATAAGAAGGCTAATCGCGTTAAAAACCCAAGAAAGTGCGCAGCATTTTCGAAAAACGAAAACCGAAAACTCTGAACGGTATGTATACGTCATCACGAGATTTTCCTGCTCTCGTGGTATGGCGCATTCGTGATTTATAAATTCTCAACAATAATACATTCACAGGCTATCCCCACTTTTTGGAATTTCTTAATCTTTTATTTTTAGTAGGCTTGTTTGAACAGTGAAGTTTGGAAATGGAATTTGAATATTCGAAAAAATGTGGGCTTCATTTAATGTATACTTATTGATTCGGGAAGTTGAGAAATACACAAACAGGAAATGTGGCAGAACAATAAGAATTCTACTTATTTCCTTCAATGCACATACTGTCATTTGGAATGGTGTTTAAATAGGCATGCCTATTTGAACACCATTCCATATGGCACTGCGTTCATTGGAGAAAATACCCTTTTTAGACCAACTAAACCAACTAAAGCCAGCTTTAGTTGGTTTAATATGACAGGTATGCTGTCATATTAAATTGGGAGTACCCACTGAGGTGGCCGGTGGATTTCCGGGGCTATATCAGACAGAGGACTGCTTCACTCTAGTGAAAATGTGGGCAGTACTCGAATACGAGTTGTATAGTGGCAGACGCGGAAGTGGTGACGCGCGCTTCTCTTTGCGCCTGGGATTACATGCAGTGAACATTGGCGACGAACTTCGGCCGTCAGAGAAAAGTTCGATTCAAGGCGATTCAACCTACAGTTGAAGTTGGGGGTGAGTGTGAGGCGAGTCACTGCGCACGACACTATACCACGTCACCATTCGCGTGAGGGGGCGTAGAAGGAGCGTCGGACTTCAATTTTTTTTACTGCGGTATTTTCGGGATCGGACCACATCTGGACGTACGATGATGTGACAATTATTTTAAATAATTTCTGGAGTTTCAAATGCCAAAACTACCATCTGATTATGAGACACGCCGTATTGCGGGAAAAACATAGAACTAATATGACTAACTCTAGAGAGGAATATATATATTGTGGGGATGCGCGACTCTCGCGCGTCCCCTGATGTTTTTCCCGCATAGCGCGTCTCCTGTAATCCGGCTTCGCGGCGTGGCCTGGCGCCCGCGGCGGTCGGAGTGGTTGAGGCGCAGTACGAGAGATGGCGCGAGTGTTGCGCTGCTAACGCCGCCGACAGGCGGGCTACTTGGGCGCCGGAAGACAAGGCGCTTTTTCTGTTTGGGTCGGGACAGCAAGCAGTACGGACGTGCCGTGGCGCGCGTGCGCCGATCCATGCTTCTGCGACACCGTCTCGCGTGGCCTGCCTTCGAACGCGCCTCCGTTCGCGTGACCGTACACGCGAATGACCAGAAGTTGGGAACCAGCATGCGGCGAACATATTCGCTCGCTATCCGGTCGCGGTGAGTCGGACTTCTATATTTGTAGCGCGCCCATCGGCATGTTTTGTGGATAGCAACTCGGCTAGCAGGCATTGATCTATGAAATGTGCAATAAATGCCCTGGTGATTGTTTGCACACTGTGTTGTCGTTCCTCTGTCCCAAGAGCACGGAGGAGAAGCCCGCAATATATATATATATATATATATATATATATATATATATATATATATATATATATATTGTGAGACGAGGTTTAGGCAGCCAGTCTCTTCTTTATTCTCCCGAGACAGAGCCCCACCACCAGGCCCCAAAACGGTGATGATGAGTATGTACAGGTGAGAATATGAAGCGTATGAATAATGCTCACACTAATTTCCCCGCGCGCGCAAGCGGCCAGCCAGGCCGCGACTTAGCCAGGAGGGGAACGCCGAACGAAGCGTTTTAGGCGCGAAACGTGAACGATCTCCGAACCACGACAACGATGGTCGGAAGAAACGTCTACGGGAGTAACGCGATAGTTCACGGGGGATGTTTGTTCGTTAATAATGTAGGGTCCAAGAAAGCGGGATTCAAACTTCTCGCACAAACCGGGTGTACGAATGGGTGTCCAAAGAAGCACTTCCTCTCCGGGACGAAAGGAGACGTCGCGACGAGAGATGTCGTAACGTTGCTTGCGATCTAGCTGACTGACTTCTGTGTTGAAACGAGCACGTTGACGGCATTCCTCGAGTCTCGAAACGAACTGTTCGGGCGTACTGTCTGAGGTGTTAGTTGGAACATTGAAGAAAGCGGCGTCGATGGTGAATGTCGGTGAACGGCCGAAAACTAGGTAGAAAGGTGAGTATCCCGTAGTTCGTTGGATAGCGGTGTTGTGAGCAAAAGTCACGAAAGGTAAAAGTTTGTCCCAATTGTCGTGGTTTGGCCCGATATACATCGATATCATATCTATTAGTGTGCGATGAAATCGCTCGGTTAAGCCATTTGTTTGTGGGTGATATGCGGATGTCGTCTTATGAACTGTGCCACAAGCTCCGAGTACTTCTGCGAGCATTGTTGACATGAAAGTCTTGCCGCGGTCGCTTAACAGTACACGAGGGGCACCATGGCGCAGTACAATGGCATCTAGAAAGAAGGTGGCGACGTCGGAGGCTGAACTAGAGCGTAGAGGAGCGGTCTCTGCGTAACGTGTGAGCTGGTCAACAGCTGTCACGACCCATCGATGACCCGCTGGCGTTATGGGCAGAGGGCCGACTAGGTCTATCCCAACGATGGCAAACGGTGTCTCGGGACATGGGATGGGCTGTAAAAGCCCAGCAGGAGGCGAAGTCGGTCGTTTCCGCCGTTGACACTGAACGCAAGAAGCGACGTACTTGGCCACAAAGGTAGACATGCCTGGCCAAAAGAAACGGCTCCTAACGCGGTGGTATGTTTTGTGGAATCCCAAATGGCCAGCAGATGGGTCGTCGTGCAAGGCTTCGAGGACTTGTGTGCGCATCGAGCGTGGAAGAATAGGTACCCAGCTATGTCCGTCGGAGTTGTATATGTAGCGGTACAGCACATCGTTGTCAAGCTTAAATAGTCGCAGTTGTCGACGTAATCTGGCATTTGGTGCAGATGTAGTTCCGCACAGGCGTTGGATGATGCTGTCGCAGTAGGGGTCAGAACGTTGACACGAGGCGAGGTGAGTGAGGCGATTGGAAGATAACACGTCAGTGACCGTGAGAGGTAATAACGGTAATAACGGGAGTGACGACTTAGTCTCATGATCAAGTGGCGAGCAATGGAGAGGTGTACTCGAAGCTAATAATGGCAGCGGGCAGCGAGAGAGAGCGTCGGCATCTTGATGCTTTTTCCCAGACTTGTAGACAACGTCAAAGTCGTACTCTTGTAAGCGTACTACCCAGCGACCAAGTCGTCCGGACAAATTTTTGATTGACGACAACCAGCATAAGGCGTGGTGGTCGGTCATGACCGTGAAATGGCGTCCGTAAAGATATGGTCGAAATTTTTGGATCGCCCAAACTACTGCGAGACATTCCTGTTCTGTGATCGAGTAATTCGTTTCGGCAGGTGTTAGTGCGCGACTGGCATAGGCAACAACTCTCTCTCGTGAGGTGGTATCACGCTGTAAAAGTACAGCACCGATCCCATGGCCACTAGCGTCGGTATGCAAGCAAGTCGGTGCGTTGTCATCGAAGTGACAGAGGACAGGGTCGCTGGTTAATGCCTGCTTGAGGGCTTGGAAAGAAAGTTCGCATTCATCTGTCCAAGGGAAAGCAGAGCCCGACGTGAGCAACTTGTGTAGCGGCGACGCCATGGCTGCAAAATGACTGATGAAGCGGCGGAAGTAGGATGCCAGTCCTAAGAAACTTCTTAATTGCTTTTGATTTTCAGGGCGAGGGAAGCGATGCACGGCAGCAACCTTTTCAGGATCTGGTCGAATGCCATCTTTGCTGATAAGATGGCCCAATACTTTGATGTTCTTTCTGGCAAAATGGCATTTCTTTGTGTTGAGTTGGAGTCCAGCGTTGGAAATGCAAGTGAAAACTTCGTCCAAGCGCTCAAGGTGCTGACTAAAAGTTGTAGAAAAAATAACGATGTCATCTAAATAGCACAGACAGGTCTTCCACTTAAGGCCACGTAAAACTGTGTCGATCATGCGTTCAAATGTTGCAGGGGCATTACATAAACCGAACGGCATGACGTTGAACTCGTAAAGTCCGTCTGGCGTTGCAAAGGCTGTCTTGTCCTTGTCCGCTTCGTGCATGGGGATTTGCCAGTATCCGGATCGGAGGTCTAGACTAGAGAAATATTCTGCACCCTGGAGGGAGTCAATGGCATCGTCAATTCTTGGCATCGGATATACGTCTTTGCGCGTGATCTTATTAAGGGCTCGATAATCGACGCAGAATCGTACGGAGCCGTCTTTCTTGCGAACCAGCACGACAGGAGACGACCAAGAACTGGAGGAAGGCCGAATGATGTCTCTTTTGAGCATGTCATCAACGTTATCCGCAATGATTTTCCGTTCTGCGGAAGACACGCGATACGGGCGGCGGCGTACAACCGAACTGCCTTCGGTTTCGATGCGATGTACTGCGACGGAAGTGCGCCCCAGAAGCTTGGAGTGGACGTCAAATAAGGCTCTGTGTTTGTGCAGGAGTGCCAGAAGGTCTTCTTTCTGCGCAGTGGTCAAATCGGGATTTATAGCGGCCGTTAAAGCAGCGGCAGCAGTGTGATAATCAGTTGTGGTAGACAAAGGTGGTGATTCGGTGTGAAGCGGTACCAGCGAAAGAGGTTCGGTGTCAGTAAAGCATGTCACAGTAGAGCCCTGGGAGAGCACAACTGGCGAAGAAGTAGGGTTATGAACAGCGACTGAGGCTCTACCGTCCTGAAACCGTACTAGGCTAGGAGTAAGGCTAAGCCCACCAGAAATGCAGTAACCACTCGGTGCAAGGAACACATCACCATTAATAATAGTGTCGGAAGTCAGCGTCAGAATATGCTCAGTGCCCGCGGGAATGAAACAGTCGGTAGACGTGACAAAACGCAGGCTGTGATCATTGACAGAGGACGAAGATTCAGTGT